>NC_049227.1:60647851-60830351 GCF_011100685.1 Canis lupus familiaris
TAAATTAAGGCATTACTGAAATATGTTTAAAATTGAGCACCATCCATCATAGAGATTGAGTTAGAATATCTACATAATATTTACACATCTCAACGGGAAAAGTAATTTTTCTTTTCAGTAGTTATCATTTTTGAAAACCCAGGTTGACTTGTAAGCCACTGTCTGTCTCATCCCTTACTAAGCATTTCCTTAGCTGATGCATTTCACTGATTTGATCTCACTGATATGATAATAAAATCATTGGTCACTCAGACACACAGAGGCTGGTAGCCATGTGTTGAATCACCTGCTGTTAATTCAGATAGAGGTATACAGATGGGACTCAGGGACCCAAATGTGTTAATCTGAGAAATCCCTCGGCAATATCCCATGGATTATAATATTGCTGAAATATCCGGTATATTACTGCAAGTTAAATACTTCTAGAATTAATTATTAAAAGTGTATTTACCAAGGTTTAGTAACTATTTAATATGTGTTGCTTCCCAATGGGAGATTAGCCTATCTAAGGGCTGTGGAATCCTGGGGCCTTTGGAATTAACAAATGATAAGCACCTGATTAAAAATAAATTAAATGCTAGTTAAAGTATTTAGGGAGCTCATTTAAAGTGTTTCATTAATAAGGAGTTTCCCCATCCCATCTTTATTGTTTTAAAATTACTAACTTTATACTGGAGTAGGAAACAAGATGGCTGCCAGAGAAGAATTGGGTGAATAACCGTATTTTCTTAATTACTTTTTTGTCCCTTGTGAGAGTTTTATTTTTTAAAGGAGATTTCTATGATTTTTTTTTTTTTTTTACCTGTGAAAATAGGTATCTTAATGCTGTAGATATTTGGAAGAAAGTATTTGATAACAGGTTCACCATTTATAGGCTGCTCTTACAGAATTCGCTTGCATTTTTTTCCTGTTTTCCTCAGAATACATATGTAAGTGTCCCTGACACTCTTTTCCAAGTTTTTTTCTGGAGCTATAATTTCCATAGTTAATGCAAGAAAAAAAATTCATTCCCTCTTGTATAGTCCTTCATAGAAAAACATGTAAATCATAATTTATGACAAAATGGTCTGAATTTGTCTCTCACATGTATTGAGTGCTTGTTATTATTATTTGCCAGCCATTGTACTAGGCCCATTCACATACTTTCTTTTTGAGGTCAATTTTCAAGGAATTGTCACACTTACGAATTTATATGCATGATATGCACAATGCCAGTCTGCTTAAGCTTGAATCAGAAAAGTTCAAGAACTCAGACCAACACTGATCTCTCCTAATGCAGAGCTTTTGGAAGAAAATGGGATTATTTCGAAGCCAACCCAGAAAGACAATGGGAGTTTTATATCGAAACAGACCTAAAGACATGTTTATAGATGAAACCATATATTTTGTTTTAATGCTTAAATTATATTTCATGTGTTTGAAATTAGTTTCTTTTGCATCTAAGCTATTTTTTTTTTTTTGTCTTTTTCAAAGTAGAAGTTCCTTGAGACTAGAGTCTTTATGCAATTAAAAGACATCCTGACTTTGAGGACATTATGCTTGATCCAGATAATTTAAAAGTAATGATGAGTTCTGAGCTTGGAGCCTGTTCATATCCATGTCTAAGAGCTGTGGATCAGTAGGAAAGATTGGGTAAGAGGAAACTGAATGGGTGTGGGGAATTGGGGAGTAGCATACAGGCAAGGATATGGTGGAGAGAAATGTTGCCTTTGACAATGACCGCTGGTTCCTCCTTGTTATTCATGGCAGCTTTCCAGCAGAGGGGGTCTCTAAACTGAAGGGCAGGGGAAGGTCTTCAGATGTATAGAGGGACCAGATTGGAAATTCAAGATAACTATGAAGGTTCACACCTTTGAAAACAATGTGGCAGATACACCAGATTTATTCAGAGAGGGCATTTTTACCATTGAACCAAGCGTAGGTTAAACAGGAAGCAGTGATCCTAAATAGGACCTGGGCTTGGACTTTGGGTAACAAATGTCTCTGGAACCACAGCCTAGATAGATCAAGTGTCAGCAAGCGGGAGAACCTGATCACAATAGAGAGTTGCAGATTGACTTGTGTGGTTGTGGCTAAGAGCTGAAAGTCAATGATAATAATTGAGTCACTTTATCTTAAGGATCGGGGATAATCAACCTAAAAGACAAAGGAGTTGCCTTTATCATTTATCAACCACATCTTGAAACCAGAGGACAGACCTGCTTAGGGTTCCTGCATTAGGCAACTACAAAGAAAAATGTAGCATTTTCACAAATCCTGAAGATACATATGTGTACGATGAACCTTCCACAGTTAATATGAGTAGATTGACCACCATGGGGAGAGAGAATAAAATCAAGTGACAATAGAATGCATTTTGGCTGTGCTCATTGGCCACGGCCAGTGGTCAGGCAGCAGATGTGGTCTTTATGTTACCAGCAAAGGCTTTGAAACCTCTCCTGGATCACCTCCCACCCTCGTGGCTCCCTGAGCAATGCTGATAACAACTAGCCAAGTGTCTGCTGCTGCTGCTGCTGAAATTACCTCTTTGGTCTCACACAGAGCCATCCCAGTCCATGGAGAACAGCCAGCGTGTCTGTAGAGATGGCAACTTAGAGGCTGAATGCATCCTGTTGTATGTGGGGGTTGCATGATTCCATGAGAGGCCTTTCAGTGAGAGTGCTATCTGATGATAGTTGATGCTGCCAGTATCTTGGTAGATACTGGGAAGTTTCATCTTGAGGGGGACTATCAGAGGTTACCTTGTGAGCCATGGAAGTGTCTGGGTTTATGACAGCTAAAGACTTTGATACTGAATGCCTGGTTGTGGTCACTATATATGTACATATGATTATCATAACGTTCAGCTCTAGAATTGTGGGAAAACCAATATGCTGGGTATATGTCTATAGTATCTAAGTCATGGTGAGACTCTTTCCACATTAGTGTCAAATTAAAACTCTTTCTAGTGCATTAGCCCCAGAGCTGATCCATCCCTGATTCCTGAAGCTAAAAAGAACAAAACTGACTGTTTTCTAAAGCAGAGATGTTTGTTTTAAAACATTGGGGAATGTGGAATTGGGCTCAGAGGGCAGGGCTCCTCATGTCTCTTGGTACTCTATACTTGGCTTTTTTGCTTCAGAGGGGGAAGCTGAAAGTGGATGCTGAGTGAATACAGTGCACAGCTGAGTGGATTATTAGTAGATGGGTCATTGAGTACTTCCTATGTGCTAGGAACAGTACTAAGTTCTTGCATGCATGACCTAATTTCTTTCTCCCCACCATTTTTGAAGGAGATACTACTATTTCTGCATATTTTTCAGATGAATGAAGCCAATACTTAGAGTGGTGAAAAAAATTGCCTAATCTAGTAAGGAGCAGGGCTGGTTTTGACTCTGGCCACCTGACTCTAGGGCTCAGTTTCTTTACCTTGAGTATTTAGGTAATGAGAAATTTGGTGCCATACGTAATTGAAGGCATTAGGGTTAAAAATGCATTATAAACTATACTTAAGACTCTCGGAAGGCATAAAGACTTGTGACAGTAAAGCACTACCCCTTCCCCCAACTTAGGATACAAAGCTTGCCCTCCATGCTAAGTCCTCTCTACGTGGTAACTATGATAATGAATTTGGTTGCTGCATTCCTTTACACATTCTCTACATATATATTTATCCTTAAACAACGTACCTTGTTGTTTTGCACTGCTTTTAATTAGGCTCTGATATGAATATTTCTTTGGAAGTTGGAAAGAAGTTGCTTAGAGAGAAAATAGAAATCGTGGAACTCATCTCCTACGCGAGTGTGTCCTGTGACAGTAACCCGTTTTGCAGGTTTTTGGTGCTCTCTCGGGACTGTATTCAAGGGCTGAGCAATTTTGCCAGCATATTTTCAGGGAGAATGTTTTTGAACCACAAGTACATAAGACAGATCTTGAAAGAGTTGCCCTTTCTTGTAGCTGGGGGCAGAATCAAGTGTGCCCTCCCATCTGCACTGTGATTGTCAGAATGGCTAATTTTCTTTGATTCTACATTTTCTGGCATTTGGAAAATGTACCCCAAGAAGTTAAAATCCTCATCTTTGCTCGGTACTCTGTGGCAGCTGCCTGCCTGGTGGCTTCTGGTAGTTCCGTGAAACGTGTGGGCAGAAGAACAGAAGGGCTGGGGAAGGAAATAGAGTGACTGGAATAGCATTTGCCGGCAGAATGTTTGTAGCTGAAGGGGGAGCATATCCAGAGGACACTGTTAGGAATATTTTAAAATCACAGGTGCACTTCTGCTCCTTGCAATTTAAAGACACATTGCAAATGCAATTTGTATAACTGTTTCGCAGAGTGGCTACATGGCTTCCTTGTTTCTAAGTTGGGGTTCTTGTGAGCCTCTTGTCGGCAAAGGAGGGGATGAGTTGTGTCTACTTCTCCCAAGAGAGAATGAGTTTTAAAGCAGCACTCTTTCTCCAGCACTCAGGATAGAGCTTGTAGGAATTTAAGAAAGGTTCTTTGGGGAAGAAATGAATAAGTAGAAATATCATGTTTTCCAACTTGAGGCTAACCCAGTTGTGGTTAAAATTTTTACTTATGTCTGTTGGCCCCACTAATCTAGTTCAGCTCTGAGGTCAGACCTGTGCTAAAGATTGCTTTACCCATAGATGGATTCTGAGTATACTTTCAGATGGTGAAAGAAAATACTTTTCTGTGCCCACCTTCCAGTAATTTACAAAAATCTGAAATTCCACCCGAGAAGTTTTATTCTCGGCAATAAAAGGGAACCTCGTTTTGGTGGTTCAAAGTCCTAAAATTATTTATCCCATCAATAAACTTTTTTGAGTACTTACCCCAAAATATGCATATTTATCAACTTATAAATTATGTACGTACTATTGCATGAATTGTTAATACATAATAGAACCTATGCAAACATTTTAACTGGAGGAGACAAAAGCGAAATATAATATTTCATATAGTAATGATGCAAAATCCTTTGCTTTCATGAACACTATCATCATGACTGTGATTGAGTTATAATCAATAATTTTTTATCAGCTTGGTTTAGTACTATATGATGTAGCTTGGTCTGGTTCTAAATTAAGCTTCTTTTAAAATCTTTTTTGATGTCTGTTATAGCTAGAAAGAATACTTCATCAAAGTATTTAGGCCTTGTGGCTACATTTATTAATTTGTGATATTCAGTTTTTAGTTTTCATCCATCATTATACAGGCATTCTTGTTGCTCCTTGGCAAGCAAATGTCCATCTTTCCTAGTGCTAATCAGTTGTCTTTGCAAACTAATTAGAAGGAACTAATTTTTAATATTTTAAACAAATTGATTTAAATTCCTTGGAGAGAGTTTTGTTCTGGAGGATTTTTAAACAGTTTATTCTGTTTTCAAGTTGTTAAACAGGTTATTCTATTTTCAAGTTGTTAAAAAGTATGAAGTAGGACGATATGGGAGATTTTTATAGGTGACAGACATATCATTTTCAATAGTAAAATCATATTAAAATGGAAATAATTCTAAATACCAATTTTTTTTTTTTTTTGAGAGAGAGCATGAGAGGATAGTGGGAAGGGGAGAGGGAGAGGAAGAGAGAGACTCTTAAGCAGGCTCCATGCTCAGTGTTGAGCCAATGTGGGACTTGATTTCATGACCCTGAGGTCATGACCTGAGCCAAAATCAAGAATTGGGTGCTTAGCCAACAGAGCCACCCAAGCACTTCTCTAAATACAAATTTTAAAATATTCTTTCCATGACCAAGTTTTAGTTTTAGTTTTTTGTTTTAAAACAGTATTTCTTGGGATCCCTGGGTGGCTCAGCGGTTTAGCGCCTGCCTTTGGTCCAGGGCACGATCCTGGAGTCCCAGGATCGAGTCCCACGTCGGGCTCCTAGCATGGAGCCTGCTTCTCCCTCTGCCTGTGTCTCTGCCTCTCTCTCTCTACGTCTATCATGAATAAATAAATAAAATCTTAAAAAAAAAAAACAGTATTTCTTGTCCATGAAACATCAAGTTCAACCTTATAGGACAGATTAAGTATGTTTTCTTTTCTTAAAAAAGTCAGCAAATTCATACCTCTTGACTTTTTTGTAAAATAAAAATGCAAAAGTATGTATGAGTGTCATAAGACTTTCTAGTTGTTGGTCACGAGATAATCCACCAAACTGTGTGGTACAAAAGATTTTAATGGGCTTTTTCTATCTTATTGCAGGATAATTATAAACGTTTTGCTGTATTTTAAAGGTTTTATCGTTGTCACGGTTGTATTTAATCCTGTAGGACTTTGACACTTATCTTCACCTTTTTGCTGTAATAGCTTATTAATGATGCCAATGAAAAGTTTTTTTACATAAATTTTTGAACCTTCTCACCTATTTTGTAACAGCTTAGTTTAGTTTTAACTTTGTAATATAACACATAAATCTCCTTAAGCAAGCCTAAGTGAACTGAACAGTAGCACAGTAAACTAAGCAATATGACATACTCCTATGTACTTCTACATAGTAGATTTCCTGTCCTTTCCTCAGGGTACTTTGTATACCTTATGTGACATATGACCACTTGAAAGGTAGGCTTATGGGAGAACTAGAACAATTTATATTCAATATTAGTAAATCTTTTGTTTTTTTTTAACATAAAAATACATATGAAAGAAGAACTAATATTTTTCTTCCCTATGCCAATAATACATTATATGTATCCCAGATTATCAACTGCCTACCTAACATTGATCCTGTTATAATGTAAATCGTCTTGGGTGATGGAAGTACTTGAAGAAATTATGTCCCTCAGTATGAATTAATTCAACTTTTTTGAAAATAAGCTTCAATAGGGTGAGAACCTGAGTAAAGTAAATAGTGTTGGCCCTTGGTGGTGGTGGGTGGTTATTTGGAACTCAGGCAAGATGGAGTGTACCAAACTGTGAAGCTAGGAGAGTAAAACATACATTCTGAGATTTCTCAACAGTAAGTTCCTTCTTCTTACTTCTGTAACAATTCAGAGTTGTGGCACAGGGCAAAGCAGATACCCCAGTTGTCCTGTCATCTCATTTCAGAGAGCAGCTCTGTTGCAGGCCCACCAGAAGGAAAGGTGTTGGGCCAGGATGTGGCCCCCAGCTGCGGCCAAGGCATTTGGTCAGAGCAGAAGTGATCTGAACCCTAAAGATGGTATTGTTTCATGAATGGTCGGTTACCATCCCTTGGATTATGAATATAATCTGACACTCCTTCTGAGGTCTAAAAACCTAAGTGTTCAAATAGCTTTTCTAGACTATGTCATTTTCTAGTAGGAGAGATTGAGGTGGCTGTTTAGTTTAACTGTATTACAGTAAGGTCCCACACTAGGTGAGTGGCAAAATCACTATTTTCAAAGACTCTCCCAATCCTCTCATGAAAGGTACTGGGGTTGGTGACTTTCTTCTTATTATTCTGTCTTGAGCCTGGCAGCACAAGTAAGGGTTTTGTTCTCTTGACTATATTGATTTCTGGACTGGTAGGGTCATCATTCTCACCTCTTTCTTCCATTTTCCTCTTGCTTACCTCTCCTATTACTCCCTGTTGAAATGCTACTACCACAAGACCCAGGAAGTCACTACCAGTAGTTGACATCTTTATGGTATTCACCATCATAAATGATCACCATCAAATAACCTAACTAGATCATGGCTCCTTTATACTTGATGCTGAGAGGAATAGGATGGGCATTTTATAATGACATTTTAGAGCATTTATGTCTTTAAACATCTATCTGTTCTCTGGAGAAAACATCTTCTCCCTTGCTGAGTAAAAATGCATCTATTTTCTGTAAATCCTGAATGCCACATCAGCTTATGTTACACTCCATGAGATGAAAAAAAAACCCTCAATGTAGCACATGGAAGATAAAGTCTTTACTCTGTTTGTGCTGAGTCTGATGCTGATGGATGAAAACTTATTAGAGGAATGTGCTCACCATGCTTGGAGACTTTGCTGTTAACAGTTTTCCATATCTCATTTTTCTGATATGAGTCTTATTTCAGAGAATGCAGATTAGATGATGAAAGATTGAGGAAAAAATCTACTGAAAAGAAAAAAAGGAACCCCCACCCCACATTGTGTATACTTTGTAGATTGATGTAACTCATAGGTGAAGAGGAACCCAAACCAGTACATTTTCAAGTCTTCCTCTACAGAATCCAAGTAAGCACCTCCAATTTCAGTAGCTCTACACCATTAAAAGCAGTCCATAAGACATAGAAATAAATTCTAGAAAATATTATTAACTGGGGTGTGCTCAGTCTCAGTGAAAATTCTGGATTATGGAACTTTAAATAAATATGTACCCAGTGCTTTAAAATATCATACCACTGGAGAAACCAGATGTCTAGCTCACTGAGTCATCAAGCCTAGACTCTAGAACTCAGGAGAACATGGAAAAGGCCTTACTGGCAGTGTGGAGACAAGCTTCCAGAAAGCATAGGTAAGGTACTTCATAGGAAGGCTTGGCATTTCTCACAGAACCTCATCTGGACCATTGCGTATAAAATAAAACACTTTATTAGAAACCTCAGAGACATACTGATGGATAATGAACAGCAATGAGAGGGTGGAGATGAAAAAGTATTAAGGGCCAATGTAAGTATGATAATTTGACATGACTTAATATAGAAAAAAGTGATCTTGTAAGGCATAATACAATTATTTCAGTGATGGTGATTTTGAATAAATAAAAATGGATTAAGTTATGACCAGTGCATTCTGTTTGGTAAAGCAGATAAGTGTGTAATGTATTTTTTCTAAATCCTTTCAGAAGAGAATAAGTAATAGTAATTTGCATGTGCTGAGCATTTACTGGGACAAACATTGATCTGAAGGCTTTTTTGTGCATCATCTCATTAAATCCTCAGATTATCATTATGAAAAGTTACCATTGTTATCCTGATCTTATGGATGACGAAATTGAGGCAAAAGACATTTACTTGCCTTAGCTGGTGCAGGAGTGGACTCAGCCTCGGTCACCATGTTTAACCACCGTGCCTTACTTACCTCACTAAGGAAAATAAATATTGATGCTTAAACTCAAAATCTTAGTTGTCTGGAAATTTTTCTTGTATGGATTCCTAATGATGCAATATAAATGAGACATTTGTGCATATATTTAAATAGCTTTAATTACAACTAGGTTCCAATTATGTTACCTAGTATTTTCTGAGACTTTCTTAAGTGATAGATAAGAATGTTTTCACAATTAAAGCTTTGACTATTTTCTGTAAGTGGAGGTTTATATAGTGTGAAGGTAGCTTCAAGGTTGACAACTTGCTGTCATGATACTTAAGAGAATGTTGAATTTGTCCTAGAACTTTAGATTTACAAAATCATTAAGCCTTGTTTATGTTATTCCTTTGCTTTGCAAAAACATTTTTTTTAACAGACAGTACAAAGGTAAACTTTAGCTTTGCTCCTGTCAGAATTATCTAATTTCTAATTAGGGGAGCCTGATTTAATGAGATTTTCCTAAGTAGTTTGGATAAGCCTTGGATGACTGACTTTAAGTAAGTGATGTGGCTTTTTTTTTTTTTTAACTAGTTAATCATTTGTTGCTTTCATAATTGATCAGTCCAGCATTTCTCATAGAGCTGGGTAATTAGGCATTTGTTATAGACACTGTGGGACTATGAAATGAGGGATGAGAAAGGGGAGCCCAGAAGGGATGAAACAAGCCATGTGGTTCCTCACTCCTCTGCTGGCTTCGAAGAGGCAGGAAGGGTAGTTGCAGCAAGCATGGGCCTGCCCATGACAGTGCTTATTACCAGGCAAGAGTCCTGCTCACTACCTCTGCTAAATAGTGGAGCTTGTCCACACATTCGTGTTAGCAATTTGGTGAAGTCAGTGCTAATACTAGCTGCCAGTGCAATTGCATTTCTCCACAGTCTCTCTTTTTTTTTTTTAAATGTTCACAGGACCATTAGAAATCACTAAAAACTAGGAAGGAGGAAACAGCCATCTGAAAATGTATTGGCCATCATATTGTTTTGAGATGATGAAAGCAACCACAGAGTAGTAGAATATCCTGGACGTCTCTAACAGTTCATCAGAATCGGTTAAGTCCAATGAAACGCTTGGAAAGATATCTGAGAAGAGGAAAACAAAATGCCAATCTTAGCTACCAAGTAGTTGGTTTAACCTCAGTTGTTTTGACTGAAATATCTATTAGTCATTTTCACAAATTTTAATAAATATTTCCAGAAAGTGACTATGCTGTGGGTTTTCTAACTCTTTACACATCCATGCAGTACACCAAATTCCAAAGGCAATGCCTTAGGGAGAGCCTCATATGGCAGGTTGGAGAATTTACTTTGAACAGACAAAAGACAGCCCAGCACCAACTGCAATTCAGCCCTCACACGTATAAACACGTGCTCCCATAACCCATTTCTTTTAATGAGTAATGAATTACCTCCCCTGTTTTCCTGAACTTCAGCCTTTTTCCAAAGGGCTATGCAGAAAAGTGCATTGATGTGGAACAACCAGGTAAGATGAGACAGGCTGTTCAACCCATGTTATTAAAGAAATTGGTTCACCTTTTTGATTCTGTGTCATTGTAGTTTCAGCCATTCATTTGTTCAATAAGCAGTTTGGTATGTTCTGGGAAATAATGAATATTGATCATAAAATCGATCGCTTATTAAGAAACAGACTAAGGGAAATTGTTTATCCAATCAATTGTAATTTTTGATTTGTTATTTATATTTTCCAATTTCATCCACCCCTCCCTGAGGCTCTCCTACTCTCAGGAACACTAAGGGAAAGGCATATAGACACTGGCTGGAACTTCTGAAAGAGTACAAAACCCAATACATTCGTTATAGATCACGTTGGCTGAAATGGCCCATAATAAAGGAGAATGTGATTGAGAACTGCAGACACATTGCCTCTTGCACCTGTGGCTATTGGGCTGAAACTTTATATAGTAATATGATTTTTGCTAAACAGGGTGTGTGCTTGCTGCTCATAATGTGTAAGCTAGCTGGGTCGTGCTTTGGAAGACAAAATAGTTGCACACAATTAAAATGTTTCTACAAGCTAACAAAGATTTTGAGCAAGCCTGGAAAAAGAGGTTCATTACTTGGGATATATATGGTATTTGTTTTACTTGAAGGGTTCTTATTTTTTTTAATGTTTTTGGTATACTGGAAATAAAATGCATCACTCTAGAATTTTTCTGAAGCTTTAACAGCAAAAATGTGCCCAGTTGAGGCAGGTTCAAAAGAATGAAGTGATGTAATGTGTAGATGGATCTTCTAGGAGTATAGAGGGTGGGGAGAAATCACACATTTCCTTCGAGATTCTGGGAAAAGGCACCACTGTCCTATTGCGCAAAATATTGATGCGTACTTTGATGAACCCTCTGGGGAAAAATTGAACGAGTCCTGCTATGAAACAGCAGACCAGATCACCATTCTAGATGTCCTTGTTAAAATGAGGAGTAAATCAGGGGCAACCTGAGAGCATATGTTTCTAGTTTCATTTTTCACTTATGTGGAAAACCAGGGCTTGAGACCGATGTATAAACTAATCTCATTCCTGGTAGAAGTGATTCCAACTTTTTGCCCTTTTCCCACAGTGCATCTAAGGTAGAGAAAATGTAACTGCATTCCCAAGTGGCTAATTAACTTTCTCTGGGATTTGTGAGCACCAGGTGAATATATTGCTCATGTTCATACTTCATTTGAAATGTGATTTTGAATATCCCTCTAGCTGGCTGCAGACACTGATGAAAATTGCCTCTCTCTTTCTCATTCTCCCTTCCCCTCCCAACCCTGTTTTCCAAGCCTTCAAGATCAGAGACCTTCATAGCGTGTGGTAGGTATAATTTCCAACCAGAGTTTCAAGTTTAGATGTTTAGTCCTTATCTTAATGGCTACAAAAGCGGAGAGTCCTTTGTTAAAGAACTAAAAGAACTGTCAATTTTATTTTACTAGTTGGACATCCCACTTGCATTTATTTTTAGACTTGACTCATCTTTTGTCTTTCACCTGCTTTTACCAGTTACCTTCAAAGTTTTCCTCTGTGAACTAGTTTTCAATTTAGCTAGTTCAAATGCCTTCTTGTTGTAAACATGCGTTCACTACAGGAACAAGGGACTACTAATAGGCAATGTGATAATCATCTTATGAACATTGGATCACAGTGAGTCCTTATGACCATCTCTTTAGAATGATTTCTTTTATTAAACTATTTTGTCGTCTTCTTTCCCTCTTGCTTGTTTTCCTCTCTTTTCTTTTACCCTCTCTCTCATGGAACAAATCATCACCTGTCTCTGGTATGTCCAATAACTCAGTGCTTTCTAGATCTCTCCCTTTTGCCTATAAACCATGAGTCTGGGGAGGAGCAAGATGGCGGAAGAGTAGGGTCTCCAAATCACCTGTCTCCACCAAACTACCTAGAAAACCTTCAAATTATCCTGAAAATCTATGAATTCGGCCTGAGATTTAAAGAGAGACCAGCTGGAATGCTACAGTGAGAAGAGTTCGCGCTTCTATCAAGGTAGGAAGACGGGGAAAAAGAAATAAAGAAACAAAGGCCTCCAAGGGGGAGGGGCCCCGCGAGGAGCCGGGCTGAGGCCGGGGCGAGTGTCCCCAGGACAGGAGAGCCCCGTCCCGGAGACGCAGGAGCTGCACCGACCTTCCCGGGCGGAAAGGGGCTCCAGGGAGGTGGAGCAGGACCCGGGAGGGCGGGGATGCCCTCGGGCTCCCGGGGACAGTAACAGCAACTGCGCGCCCAGGAGAGTGCGCCGAGCTCCCTAAGGGCTGCAGCGCGCACGGCGGGACCCGGAGCAGCTGGAGGGGCTCGGGCAGAGGAAGAGGCTCCGCGGAGGGGGCTGCGTGGCCCCGGGAGCAGCTCGGAGGGGCTCGGGCAGAGGAAGAGGCTCCGTGCAGAGGGGCCTGCGCGGTTCCAGGAGCAGCTCGGAGGGGCTCGGGCGGCGGCTCCGCGGAGGGGGCTGCGCGGCCCGGGAGCGCGAATCCAACAGCGCAGGCTCCGGAGCACAGGGCGCCGGGACACAGCCCAGGATCCCGCCTCCCCCGGGACAGGCAGAGGCCGGGAGGGCCCAGGACAGCGAGGACGCTCCTGCCCCAGCTGAGCACATCAGCGGCCCCGCCCCGGAGCCTCCAGGCCCTGCAGACGGAGTTCCTGCCGGAGCTGAATCCAGGTTTCCAGAGCTGCCCCGCCACTGGGGCTGTTCCTCCTGCGGCCTCACGGGGTAAACAACCCCCACTGAGCCCTGCACCAGGCAGGGGCACAGCAGCTCCCCCAACTGCTAACACCTGAAAATCAGCACAACAGGCCCCTCCCCCAGAAGACCAGCTAGACGGACAACTTCCAGGAGAAGCCAAGGGACTTAAAGTACACAGAATCAGAAGATACTCCCCGGTGGTTCTTTTTTTGTTTGTTTGTTTTTGTTTTTGTTTTTGTTTTGTTTTGCTTTTTGATTTGTTTCCTTCCCCCACCCCCTTTTTTTCTCCTTTCTTTTTCTTTCTCTTTTTCTTTTTTTTTTTCGTTTTTTTTTTCTTTTTCTTCCCTTTTTTTTTTTCTCTTTCTCTTTTCTTTCCTTCTTTCTCTCCTCTCTTTTTCTCTTTTTCCCAATACAACTTGCTTTTGGCCACTCTGCACTGAGCAAAATGACTAGAAGGAAAACCTCACCTCAAAAGAAAGAATCAGAAACAGTCCTCTCTCCCACAGAGTTACAAAATCTGGATTACAATTCAATGTCAGAAAGCCAATTCAGAAGCACTATTATACAGCTACTGGTGGCTCTAGAAAAAAGTATAAAGGACTCAAGAGACTTCATGACTGCAGAATTTAGAGCTAATCAGGCAGAAATTAAAAATCAATTGAATGAGATGCAATCCAAACTAGAAGTCCTAACGACGAGGGTTAACGAGGTGGAAGAACGAGTGAGTGACCTAGAAGACAAGTTGATAGCAAAGAGGGAAACTGAGGAAAAAAGAGACAAACAATTAAAAGACCATGAAGATAGATTAAGGGAAATAAACGACAGCCTGAGGAAGAAAAACCTACGTTTAATTGGGGTTCACGGGGCGCCGAAAGGGACAGAGGGCCAGAATATGTATTTGAACAAATTCTAGCTGAAAACTTTCCTAATCTGGGAAGGGAAACAGGCATTCAGATCCAGGAAATAGAGAGATCCCCCCCTAAAATCAATAAAAACCGTTCAACACCTCGACATTTAATTGTGAAGCTTGCAAATTCCAAAGATAAGGAGAAGATCCTTAAAGCAGCAAGAGACAAGAAATCCCTGACTTTTATGGGGAGGAGTATTAGGGTAACAGCAGACCTCTCCACAGAGACCTGGCAGGCCAGAAAGGGCTGGCAGGATATATTCAGGGTCCTAAATGAGAAGAACATGCAACCAAGAATACTTTATCCAGCAAGGCTCTCATTCAAAATGGAAGGAGAGATAAAGAGCTTCCAAGACAGGCAGCAACTAAAAGAATATGTGACCTCCAAACCAGCTCTGCAAGAAATTTTAAGGGGGCCTCTTAAAATTCCCCTTTAAGAAGAAGTTCAGTGGAACAGTCCACAAAAACAAAGACTGAATAGATATCATGATGACACTAAACTCATATCTCTCAATAGTAACTCTGAATGTGAACGGGCTTAATGACCCCATCAAAAGGCGCAGGGTTTCAGACTGGATAAAAAAGCAGGACCCATCTATTTGCTGTCTACAAGAGACTCATTTTAGACAGAAGGACACCTACAGCCTGAAAATAAAAGGTTGGAGAACCATTTACCATTCGAATGGTCCTCAAAAGAAAGCAGGGGTAGCCATCCTTCTATCAGATAAACTAAAATTTACCCCAAAGACTGTAGTGAGAGATGAAGAGGGACACTATATCATACTTAAAGGATCTATTCAACAAGAGGACTTAACAATCCTCAATATATATGCTCCGAATGTGGGAGCTGCCAAATATATAAATCAATTATTAACCAAAGTGAAGAAATACTTAGATAATAATACACTTATACTTGGTGACTTCAATCTAGCTCTTTCTATACTCGACAGGTCTTCTAAGCAAAACATCTCCAAAGAAACGAGAGCTTTAAATGATACACTGGACCAGATGGATTTCACAGATATCTACAGAACTTTACATCCAAACTCAACTGAATACACATTCTTCTCAAGCGCACATGGAACTTTCTCCAGAATAGACCACATATTGGGTCACAAATCGGGTCTGAACCGATACCAAAAGATTGGGATTGTCCCCTGCATATTCTCGGACCATAATGCCTTGAAATTAGAACTAAATCACAACAAGAAGTTTGGAAGGACCTCAAACACATGGAGGTTAAGGACCATCCTGCTAAAAGATAAAAGGGTCAACCAGGAAATTAAGGAAGAATTAAAAAGATTCATGGAAACTAATGACAATGAAGATACAACCGTTCAAAATCTTTGGGATGCAGCAAAAGCAGTCCTAAGGGGGAAATACATCGCAATACAAGCATCCATTCAAAAACTGGAAAGAACTCAAATACAAAAGCTAACCTTACACATAAAGGAGCTAGAGAAAAAACAGCAAATAGATCCTACACCCAAGAGAAGAAGGGAGTTAATAAAGATTCGAGCAGAACTCAACGAAATCGAGACCAGAAGAACTGTGGAACAGATCAACAGAACCAGGAGTTGGTTCTTTGAAAGAATTAATAAGATAGATAAACCATTAGCCAGCCTTATTAAAAAGAAGAGAGAGAAGACTCAAATTAATAAAATCATGAATGAGAAAGGAGAGATCACTACCAACACCAAGGAAATACAAACGATTTTAAAAACATATTATGAACAGCTATACGCCAATAAATTAGGCAATCTAGAAGAAATGGACGCATTCCTGGAAAGCCACAAACTACCAAAACTGGAACAGGAAGAAATAGAAAACCTGAACAGGCCAATAACCAGGGAGGAAATTGAAGCAGTCATCAAAAACCTCCCAAGACACAAGAGTCCAGGGCCAGATGGCTTCCCAGGAGAATTTTATCAAACGTTTAAAGAAGAAATCATACCTATTCTCCTAAAGCTGTTTGGAAAGATAGAAAGAGATGGAGTACTTCCAAATTCGTTCTATGAAGCCAGCATCACCTTAATTCCAAAGCCAGACAAAGACCCCGCCAAAAAGGAGAATTACAGACCAATATCCCTGATGAACATGGATGCAAAAATTCTCAACAAGATACTGGCCAATAGGATCCAACAGTACATTAAGAAAATTATTCACCATGACCAAGTAGGATTTATCCCTGGGACACAAGGCTGGTTCAACACCCGTAAAACAATCAATGTGATTCATCATATCAGCAAGAGAAAAACCAAGAACCATATGATCCTCTCATTGGATGCAGAGAAAGCATTTGACAAAATACAGCATCCATTCCTGATCAAAACTCTTCAGAGTGTAGGGATAGAGGGAACATTCCTCGACATCTTAAAAGCCATCTATGAAAAGCCCACAGCAAATATCATTCTCAATGGGGAAGCACTGGGAGCCTTTCCCCTAAGATCAGGAACAAGACAGGGATGTCCACTCTCACCACTGCTATTCAACATAGTACTGGAAGTCCTAGCCTCAGCAATCAGACAACAAAAAGACATTAAAGGCATTCAAATTGGCAAAGAAGAAGTCAAACTCTCCCTCTTCGCCGATGACATGATACTCTACATAGAAAACCCAAAAGTCTCCACCCCAAGATTGCTAGAACTCATACAGCAATTCGGTAGCGTGGCAGGATACAAAATCAATGCCCAGAAGTCAGTGGCATTTCTATACACTAACAATGAGACTGAAGAAAGAGAAATTAAGGAGTCAATCCCATTTACAATTGCACCCAAAAGCATAAGATACCTAGGAATAAACCTCACCAAAGATGTAAAGGATCTATACCCTCAAAACTATAGAACACTTCTGAAAGAAATTGAGGAAGACACAAAGAGATGGAAAAATATTCCATGCTCATGGATTGGCAGAATTAATATTGTGAAAATGTCAATGTTACCCAGGGCAATATACACGTTTAATGCAATCCCTATCAAAATACCATGGACTTTCTTCAGAGAGTTAGAACAAATTATTTTAAGATTTGTGTGGAATCAGAAAAGACCCCGAATAGCCAGGGGAATTTTAAAAAAGAAAACCATATCTGGGGGCATCACAATGCCAGATTTCAGGTTGTACTACAAAGCTGTGGTCATCAAGACAGTGTGGTACTGGCACAAAAACAGACACATAGATCAGTGGAACAGAATAGAGAATCTAGAAGTGGACCCTGAACTTTATGGTCAACTAATATTCGATAAAGGAGGAAAGACTATCCATTGGAAGAAAGACAGTCTCTTCAATAAATGGTGCTGGGAAAAATGGACATCCACATGCAGAAGAATGAAACTAGACCACTCTCACCATACACAAAGATAAACTCAAAATGGATGAAAGATCTAAATGTGAGACAAGATTCCATCAAAATCCTAGAGAAGAACACAGGCAACACCCTTTTTGAACTCGGCCATAGTAACTTCTTGCAAGATACATCCACGAAGGCAAAAGAAACAAAAGCAAAAATGAACTATTGGGACTTCATCAAGATAAGAAGCTTTTGCACAGCAAAGGATACAGTCAACAAAACTCAAAGACAACCTACAGAATGGGAGAAGATATTTGCAAATGACATATCAGACAAAGGGCTAGTTTCCAAGATCTATAAAGAACTTCTTAAACTCAACACCAAAGAAACAAACAATCCAATCATGAAATGGGCAAAAGACATGAAGAGAAATCTCACAGAGGAAGACATAGACATGGCCAACATGCATATGAGAAAATGCTCTGCATCACTTGCCATCAGGGAAATACAAATCAAAACCACAATGAGATACCACCTCACACCAGTGAGAATGGGGAAAATTAACAAGGCAGGAAACAACAAATGTTGGAGAGGATGCTGAGAAAAGGGAACCCTCTTACACTGTTGGTGGGAATGTGAACTGGTGCAGCCACTCTGGAAAACTGTGTGGAGGTTCCTCAAACAGTTAAAAATAGACCTGCCCTATGACCCAGCAATTGCACTGTTGGGGATTTACCCCAAAGATACAAATGCAATGAAACGCCGGGACACCTGCACCCCGATGTTTCTAGCAGCAATGGCCACGATAGCCAAACTGTGGAAGGAGCCTCGGTGTCCAACGAAAGATGAATGGATAAAGAAGATGTGGTTTATGTATACAATGGAATATTACTCAGCTATTAGAAATGACAAATACCCACCATTTGCTTCAACGTGGATGGAACTGGAGGGTATTATGCTGAGTGAAGTAAGTCAGTCGGAGAAGGACAAACATTATATGTTCTCATTCATTTGGGGAATATAAATAATAGTGAAAGGGAAAATAAGGGAAGGTAGAAGAAATGTGTGGGAAATATCAGAAAGGGAGACAGAACGTAAAGACTGCTAACTCTGGGAAACGAACTAGGGGTGGTAGAAGGGGAGGAGGGCGGGGGGTGGGAGTGAATGGGTGACGGGCACTGGGTGTTATTCTGTATGTTAGTAAATTTAACACCAATAAAAAAAAAAAAAAAAAAAAAAAAAAAAAAAAAAAAAAACCATGAGTCTTCTTCTCCTCATAACCCTTGATGGCCAGTCCACCTATACTGTCCACCTTGCTTCTGCCCTGTGTGCCTCATTGTCCTCTTACCTCTGCTGTTATATCATATTTCTCTTTGCTCTCTGTTCTCTCTCCCCCCGTCCCTCTCATTACTCCAGCCCTAACTTGCACACATCCAGATTTTATGTTTTCAGCCTTAACCTCTCCCTTGGGCTCTAGTGCTATGTGTCTGACTCTTTTCAGATTTTTATTAAGCCACATCCTCCCAGTTGTCCTGGTTGCACTAGTACTTCTGTAACTGCATGAAGAAAATTTCCTTCACTGAGATTCTTCTTGGGGACAATTCAGTTGATGCATGTTTGCAAGAAGTGCTTAGGTAAGTTCATCAAGGTAGGTGGTGAGCATGTCACAGGGCTGCGTGGGTAACAGTATGGCAGCTGAGCTCCTCTCTGAGATGGGCAGTTCCAGTTGGGAGCTGAGCTCTGAGCTTTTGTCTAGACATGGTCTTGCAGTGTTGGGCTATGCAATATCTGGAGTAGCATCCAGGTCAGAACTGTGTTGCTTTGTGTAATAAAGGACTGATACAGTTAAAATTCTTAGGGGAGAAGTCTAGAAGTGGGAAATAGATGCTATGTGGGAGCTTGAAGACAGAGAGAAAAGGCAGAGACAAATTCGATATAAATCTTGTGACAGGTGTGAGTGAAAAAGCTTAGGAGAAGGTATGTATATGTTTGGGGATCTTGAAGCTATTGGCTACCTTGCTGTGAAATGTAAGGAAAATCTCCACTGCTGTTTTCTTCATAAAATATTCAGTGAAGACTCCATTATGTGCTACTGGGTTTTGTTTTATTTTGAGACTGAATTCTTTGGAGACTTTCAATGGGTGCTGAGTCCTGTCGTTGGGTGGCAGGGGGTTTAAAAATGAAGCACCACTTGGGAGTGAAATGACTGGAAATAGAGAACAGCTACTCATACTTTACCCCACCCCGCTCACCCCTGTGACTAAAGACCATCACACCAGATTTATTTTCTTTCATCTGGAAATGTGTGCTGAAGTTGTATTAACTGTCTCCCTGCCACTTGGCTGCTTCTTGACCAATATAAACTTCATAAAACCTTGAGTTAGTTGTCTTAAAACACAACTCTGGTCGCACTAGAGAGAAAAAGGGTGGAATTGTTTCTGCAGAGGTGGCAAAAGGCTGGCTCCAGTTTGAGTGCAATTTTATTTGGCCTCAGCCAGACAGCACATTTTCCACTTTATTTTGAAGCTTTTGTGTATGTCATATTTGCTATCATTTCCTCCAGTCCCTGTTGTCTTACACCAGTCTGCCTCACTCACTTACATTGGTTATATGCCTCTGAAGTGAGTTGAGTCTACACTCTTAGACATGAACACCAGAGGGATTGAAGTTAGACAACATGAATTTGAATCTGGGTCAATAGCTGGCTCTGTGATCTTGGGCAAGTTCTAGGGGCAGCCTGAGCCTTTGTTCTGTTATAGATAAAATGGGAATAAAAATATTTCATCATAAGGTTGTGATGATTATATAAAATTCTATTAGCATGGAGTATACCCTTAAAATGGTAGTAATTAATTTTTATGTCATTCCCCTACACCAGAACCTTCACAATTTCCTATTACTTCCTAAGTGAAGAACCCAAACTTATCCTAGACTTTAAACCCTAATGCCTTGACTCTGATGTGTCTTTTCTACTCTTCACCTCTCTCTCTACTCCTATGTACACTATATCCATCAACCTATTCACTGTTCTTCAGATCGGCCCCATTTATACCTGTTTCTGTGGTCTTGGTTTTGCCTTCCCCATCCATTTATATGCTCCCTTTCCAGATCTTCACCTGTCCTAAGTCTACTCACCTTTCAAGACCTACTCAAAATATTCCTTCATAAAGGGTTCCTTCTTCCCTACAGGTGGAAGTCTCCCTAGCCATTGCCAAAACCTACTGGTTATCTCAAAGCATAGATCACACCTGTCTTAAACCTTGAGAATTTAGTTTCTTATTTCCTGGATTGTCAGCTCTTTGGAACATGGATGGTTTGCTTCATCCTTGTAGTCATGATACCTGGCAGTCTGTAGGTCTCTGTCTCATTCCTTAAAAGGGTTCCCAAGTGTCTAATCTGTGTGGGGCTCCAGGTGTATGCCTGGCACTCAGCACAAATATATTGAATATAGAAATACACAGGTGAAAAAAATGTGTTCGTGAATGGATGGTAAGCCAGTGAAATTTGTGATGTCCTAACTCTTGATGCATTTTAGCGGTGGAATCAGACCAGTCATCTAAACACCTAAGGTGAGATGCCTGGGTGGCTCAGCAGTTGAGCGGCTGCCTTCGGCTCAGGGCATGATCCCAGTCCTGGGATCAAGTCCTGCATCAGGCTCCTGTGAGGAACCTGCCTCTCCCTCTGCCTATGTCTGCCTCTCTCTCTCTCTCTCTCTCTCTGTCTTTCATGAGTAAATAAATAAAATCCTAAAACACACACACACACACACACACACACACACACACACAAAAACACCTAAGGTATTCTATTTCTTAAAAAGTGCAAAAGGGATTCTTTGGAAATTTAGATTATTTTAACTAACTTTGGCCTCTAATCTTAGTTTATGATTTTTGCTTCTAGCTGCTGTTTTTAACTTCCCTCTCCTGTAAGTTCCCAAAGAATAGAACTCTTATGAGTCAGATTCTTGCTGTTTATTACCTTCATTCCAAATTTTTCTCATTCTTCTTTTCTAGCTGGCTCTCACTCTGGCTTAGTGTTGGTAAGTTTCCCTCCACTCTCTACTGTTAAGTGGCAATTTTAATTGATTAGTTCCTTAAATGAGAGGAAAATTATAACTCTCTAAAGACATGCATTTGTATATAATATACAAAGTACGTAGAGTCATATGCCTATCTCTTCAAAGGTTATTATATGTATTTGCTTTTAGCAAATATGCTACTTTTCTATTGTTTATTCCTTTAAGTTTCAGTATCCCAATAGATACTCCAGCACCGTTGAGCTGTGTCAGACTTTCTGTGCAATAAGGAAAGAGGAAAACCCCAGGGTACTTGGATGTTGTATGTACAGATGCATGGACATAGGAACAGGCACTCTGGCAGTTGAGCAGTAGATTCATGTAGACCTGAAACATCATTTGGGAAACTCTCCCAGTGGGCCAGGAGCAATGCTGGCAGTATGCCATTCTTGTGTGACAGTTCCAAATAGTCTTTGCTGCTCCCTCTGCTTTCTTCTTTTTTCTCCCACTACATTTATGAATGACTTTTCTCTCTATTCTCATTCTCTGTATCTCATGGTTTCTATATCTGTATGGCTTCTCATACTTCATAGCTTCACTTTTCATAGCTGCCCTTGTGTCTTTCAGTGTGTGTGACACATTAATGACTTTTTATAGATCTTTCCACATGACACCTTCAAATCTCCCAAGGTGAAGATCTGATTGACTAGTGTTCAGTGGATAATGACCCCATTGGTTAGAATTTTGCACAGTCACCGCATGGGCTATATCTATTCCTCAAGTGCCTGACTTTGGAGCAGATACTAGTTCCTGGTAAGGACATTTAGAATAAAGATTTCAGGAGTAAAGGCCTCAAAATACAAAGTAACCCATGAATAAGTAACTAGCTGTGGTTTTATTCAGAAGATTGCAGGTCTAATAGATTAGAAAATTAATTGGGTGAACAATTAATTCTGTACTTATTTTTGTTTAATTTAGAAAGTATTTAAAAATATTTGTTTATAGATTATGTCTATATAAGACAAGGTATTTTGGGGATTTTAATTCACCTGTGAAGTTGCTCACCATAGGTAATAATGTCTAATGATGCCTAGGATATCAAAGAATCATAAGGCTGAAAGGAGTCTCAAGTCATCTAGTCCAACAGTTCTCAAATGTGTTGATCTGAGGACCACTTTACAATCTTAAAAATTATTGAGGACCCCAAAAAGCTTGAGTTTATGTGAGTTGTATCTATCATTATTTATTGTATTAGATATTAAAGTCTAATGTTTACTCATTTAAAAATAATATTAATAAATACATTGTAAATAAATCATTTTTGTGAGAAACGATATATTTTATTAGTAAAAAGGGTACATCATTTTACTTATTTTTGTAAATCTCTTTAAGGTCTGGTTTAATGGATGATAGCTAGATTCTCACACTTGATTCTGCATTTAACCTGTTATGATATTACATGTGTTAAAAGACACCTGAGGCACATTCAAGGTTTCAAATGTTCATTTAAGCAAAAATCAAATCACACTGGCTAGCACCAACCCGGAAGTGGTTAGGAGCACTCTCTTGACAGGAGCTAGGGGCATGGTGTTTAATAGGGAAGATGCGTTTGGAAGTGAAGAAATTACTTGATTGGCTATAGCTTCAGTAATGGCCTTACTTGGGAAAACTGACTTGGCTCCTGGTGATTTGCTGTTCCTGTTTCCTCTTCACAGATTCAAATGCATGAACTGTGGCTTAGGTTTTGATCTCCTTACACAGGCTCTCAAGGCATTAGCACAACGTCAGTCTCATGACCTATCTTCATGTAGCTTCTGGACAACAGCACTGAATACTTGTGAGCAAATGAGAGTAAAATAGGCAGATGACATCTGAGTATAATTATGAAAAGATATTTGATCTCACAGATACCCTGAAAGGATTTCAGAGACCTCTAGGGTCCTTGGATCACATGTTAAAAACAATGAAAGAATCTCACAGAGAAGAAAACAAAGGCTCAGAGACTGGAACTGACATGCCCAGGGGTGTATAGTCGATGGCAGAGCTGGGGTTAGTACTCAGCTATCCTGTCTCTTCATTATATCAAGATTCAAGTCCCAAATAACCAACTTCGCCCACATTGTCACCCAGGAAGCTGATAGAATGCCAGGTCTCCACCTATTTCCTTCTGTGGAAACTTGGCTTCAGATAGTTAGCTGGGCCCTGGGAGATGAAAAGGGTTGGTTACACACCACCAGCAGGAGCACAAGCATTAGAACATAGGATCCAGGAGATCTCACCTTCTGGCTAGCCTGTGTGTGCTAAACCTTATGTACCAAAGGTCTATGACAGAGAAATAAACAAATTAGGACGTAAGAAGACATGACTGGTTCACACCAGTCCCTTCTCAGCATTTCTCAGGTTAGATCAGAGGGGGCAATTCCAGAAGCCCTGTTCTCCATTATTGCCTTTAATTTCCCCATGGCCCAAGACTAACATTGTCCGCTCCTTTGTTGTGCTCTTGGCAGAAAGCCATTCCCTCATGGTTAGACTTAATTGGAATCCAACCCAAAGGGGGATGGGACAGGCTGCCAAGTTCTGCCACTTCCCTGAGACAGTTCTTTGGGGAATATCTGTGTTCAGTTGATATAATGATGTAATACAAGGCTTATTGCATGGTACATAGTATTAAAGGAAGGATGCAGTTTAAAAATTCTTTAAAGTTGATTTTGAAGAAACAAAGTGCATTTTTAAATCAAATTTTCACTTGAACATATATATACGTATTTGTACATATATAATATATGGATGTGTGTGCTTGTCTTTGTGTGTATATGTGTGTATACATGTACATATGTCATAAACCATACATGTATATTTAAATCTCAAGTTAAATGGTCTCTAGATAATTATAGTAGTAAACACCCTGTTAGAGCAGGTGCATGTGCTTTTAGAGAAACATCTGAAAAATATTAAAATTGTTCAGTTTATTTATTTATTTATTTATTTATTTATTTATTTAAAGATTTTATTTATTTATTCATGAGAGATACAGAGAGAGACAGAGAGAGGCAGAGACACAGGCAGAGGGAGAAGCAGGCTCCATACAGGGAGCCCGATGCAGGACTCAGTCCTGGAACTCCAGGATCACGCCCTGGGCCAAAGGCAGGCGCTAAACCACTGAGCCACCCAGGGGATCCCCAATCATTCAGTTTTAAGCTTAGAATTTAAGCCATGAGGTTGCTACCCTTAGCCTCTAAATATATGAGTTTCAACACATAAGAACCTTCTGATTATCTGAATAAATGATTAATTTTTAGAAGTTTAGATTAAAAAAAATAAAATGCTATCTGTTTATCAGGTGGATTTTTTTTTCCCATTTGAATGAAGAATTGCCATGTTATACAATTCTTATGCCTCCTGTGTGGGAATATAAGTATCCAGGTACATTTTCATCTTTAAGTATTTATGGTGTTGAGATTGTAGGTCATTAATCCCTGAGCTATGAGGTGGGATTATGCCCTCTTCCAAGGCAAGTTGGAGGAAATGACTGGCCAGTATTCTGTTATTCCATTTTCTATGTTGTCTGATTTTGCAGAATATTGTAATCTTCTCCAGATGAGTGCAGTTGCAGTCCTTTTTGCTTGACAGCCAAAGACAAAACACTAAGCTGTCCAGAAGATCGAGTGCCATTTTATTCCTCTGTCGACATTCCTGATGTTACGGGCAAAACATCAGGAAATTCTCCCGAGAAGACTTTCTGAGCTTTTATAATATTAGGACTGACATTTTCTAACTGAATTAGTATACCATAAACCTTTCTTTCCATGAAAATATTAATAAGCTTCCCTTACGAAAAATAATTATACAGGGACAACATTTTGCCCACCATCCACCAACCAAACTCAGAATGTTTTTCTCATCTTTGAGATTTATTTTTCAAAGTTTACACAGGAATTTTGGAAGTACTTTATGTGCCGCTTCAAATCTCATTCTCTCAACCTCGTTTCCTCCAGGTAATGATAAGCTGAATTTTTAGTTAACAATTTCTTTGTTTTATATATTTGACATTTTTCAACTTTATAAAAATGTAATTTTGCTCTATGTGTTCTTCTGTGGTTTACTTCTTTTTTGACGTGTTATGAGATTGAGATTCAGCCATTACTTGAGATTCATTCATTACTGTAAATTCTGTATTTTTTTAAACAGAAGAGAATCAGTATTATCTAAGTGGTCACTTCTCTGTCACGTTTTTTTTAGAAGATCTCACCAAGTTTTAATCACTTGGTTGCTTATTCCTATCAGGTTGTACATGCTGTAGTTTATTTTTATTTTACGAAAGCCAAGTGAGTTACCCAGGATTAGTTGAGAGGCTTTCAGAGGGCCATCTCTATCAACCACAAAGCAAAAAAATCTCTAAAATGCCATGTGTACTTATGATTCAAGTATGTTTCCTGTGACAGGTTAGTTTACAAATTGGGTAAATGTCTTCTAAAATATGTACAAAAAGGAGAGAATGTGAAAGAATCAAACAATAGTGTTTATAGTATTATACAGGCTAACAAGAAAAAAGACATTTTTACACGTTGGAGGCCTAAAGTGTCCCAGTTCTGATAAATCGGTCTTTGACAGTTATGAATGGTGGACTAGTTGCATTAAAGCAACAAGGGAGCTAATAGAGGTTTGAAACTGGGTTTGAATAAATCATCAACCAAATGTATAATGGCACTGGGAGGATAGGGCAGCCATTGGTTCCCTATTTGCCTGGAGACCATGAATCTTGGACACTGTAGAAATATTGGAAATATGTTTATGGTTACTTAAAATTTCCTAAATTCTTTAAAATATATTATAATATATTTAAGTATTAAATACACTTAGTGTAAAGTCCAATATATATTTTTCTTGAACTAACACTACCACTATTATACACGAAGTGTTCATGATTATATGTAAGGTGTTTGGCAGCTTTAAAATTAGGGTGTATATTTGAAGTCTTAAATGGAATTGACCTTTCATATCACTTTTGAATAGGTATAACATGACTACTGTGCTACCTTCTAGAATCTTTTCAAAGATTATATAATTCCTCTAGTATGGTATCATTAAACTTGTGGGAGGTGGAAACCATTACAAAAAGTCCATTCAAATTTGGTTAAAACTCTTATGAAAATGATTTATTTAATTTATACATATAAATAATATAACCAAAATGCAGGAAAAGAGTTACTAAAACATAATTTTGTGCTAAATTAGAACTGAATGTTTTCATTTTGCCTCTCTTATTGTGACAGTTGAATAGTATATGCTACATGAAATAGATGTCTGGCATAAAGAGCAAAGATCAAGAAATGAGTGTTTGGAACAGTAAATTATATGTTAAAAATCTATAAATAGCTTAATAAACATATTCTTGTGTGCCAAAAGCAGAAAATTGCAGGCTACAAAGTAGATTATCTACCGGCGCTGTTTTGAAATCACCTTTGGAATAGTACATGTTGTCTCATCGAGTTTTATAGCTTCTGCATATAGAACTTGTTTTTAAAAATGGGTCCTTTTGAAATGTATTTTTTTCTTTTATGTTTCATTTCTTTCCTGAGATTATTTGAAGTGACTTATATCTTACTCGGCTTAGGAATGCAGAAGTTATAGTTGAGGTAATCAGTAAAGAGATAAAATATGAATAAGCAAATGAAAGCCAATGACCAAGAATTCACAGATCACGTGTCCACAGTCCTATGTATTTGCTAGTGTGTTTGCTATCAAACCACAAATATATCTCTGAATTTCCTAGCAACTAGGACAAGAAGGGAAAGGCTCTTGGTTTTGTGATGTATATAAAAACAAGGTGGGGTTTTTTGTTGTTGTTGTTTCGTTTTCTTTGTTTGTTTTTTGTTTTTTGTTTTGTTTTGTTTTGTTTTGTTTTTTTGTTTTTTTGGTGACATAAAAAAACCAGCCTAGATTTTTCTGTTACTAAGAGCTGGAAAAAGTTGCTTTTACACTTGTACAGCTAACCCTTAGGTTACCCTTAAAGTTATCCCTAAAGTCTATTCTATCTTTGAGTAGACTACTCATTGCTTTCTTAATGAGTAAGTAGTTTAGAGATAGTGGGGGCTCTTCTCAGCCTTAGGATAAAGCCATGGGAGCCCCAGGCAAACAGAACACAGTGTTTGTGTGAATTCAGGTAATGCCATAACAAAAAAGAGATGTAATCATAATTCAGTGGCCTCAAACAACTTTCATTTTCCTCTGATATAACAGTCCAAAGTAAGCATTCCAGATCAGTAGGTGGCTGTGCTCCACCTTCAGGGATCCAGATTTTTTGCCCACATATTGCTCCACCATCCCTCAGGGGCTTATCATCTTCATGGTGGATATAAGGTTGCTGTGGGATTTAAGCAGTAGCAAGAGGGAAGAGCATTGAGAAGGCACACCTTATGTCCCGGGCTAGAGGACACATTTTACCTCCCGGCCTGGAGGTAGCACATTTTACTCTTCTTCCTAGTCCATTGTTGAGAACTTGTCATGTAGCCACTCCAAGATTCAGAAGGAGCTGGGAAATATAGACTAGCCATGTTCTCAGGGAATAGACAACAGATTTTGGAAGAAAAGTATCATTTTTTGGAAGGAATATTTTCAGAGCAATACTCTGAGGTATTATCTATCAGTTGAATACCTAATAGAATGTTATGTTCAGTTTTGGTGCTCTTACCAGCAGGAATGTAGAGAAACAAAGTAAACTCGTTTCTTTTGGTTCCCATTTCCTTATATAGACTCTTCATTTCTTTCTTATGTTCATTTGTTCAATGCCATTTCCTAACTGTGTGTTTTGTATTACATAATCAGGTTGTAATACTTCTTAACCTCCTATATCCAGTTCATCAGAATCTCTGATAACACTACCCTTGCAATATCTCCCAAATCTATTACACATGGCCATTTCCAGCACTTAGGGTAGGCACTTATGCCTTCTTGTCTGGATCACTGCCTCCTATGTTGCCTGTCTGGCTTCAATCTCCTCTCCACTCATCCCATTCTAAACATAGCTACTCTATACTCCCCTCATTGTTAACAGTGAATCTGTCATGTTCAGGAACCTGCACTGGGGGAGCATATAGGAAAACTGCCCTCCAGAAACTTGTTTTAGAGGAAGGCAAAGCATACACTCAAATAAACTACACTATAATGTAAAAAGTTAGTAATGCAACTGGAAATGTTGCAATTAGAGATCACAAAGTTCATAGTGGATTACCCACCAGAGGAACTTTATGATATCAGAGTCTTATTTTTTGAATTTCCTAGAAATATGGGAAAATGAATTTGGGGCCTGAATCCCTGCAAGCTTTAGGAAGAAAGAGTAAGTGGAGAAAATGGCCACATGACCTTTTTTAGAGTGATGCTCCAAGAAGCCCCTTGAGGCAGGAAGCTGAGGGACTGGTACACTTCTGGGATGTGAGTTGTGGTGGGTATTACTCTGTCTTCTGGCCTAACCCCTGAAGATTTGACCTATGTTCCATGAGAATGAAAGTGGTAAATATGAAAAAGTTAAATTTGGGGCAAGAAAGGGATTGTTTATTCATTCTAAAGTTAGGATATCCAAATTTTTCTGAAATGATTTTCATACAAGGAGAGGAAAATCTCTTGAAAGGCTGGCAACAGTAAAGGCAGGCATGGGAACCACAGCAGGTACAGCAGGTACCATGTGCAGGAAAGGAAATCCACAGATACTTTCTGTCTTGCCTTCATATCTTGTAGGACTTATTTCTAGGACAGTGGGCAGGGTTACTGGTGAATTAGGAATACTAATAAACTTTATGATTATTTTTGAAGTCTTTATTTTCCTGTGGCCATTAGAACAAAATGATTCAACAATTCTAGTTCGATAGGGCCCCAGAGTATGGAGGCATGAATCCTTCTGGGCGATCCATCTAATTTTCATGGAAAAGTATAAATAGTCGTTTAGAAGTCCTCTTCTCCTATGTTATCATGCTAAATTTGAGCTCGTTAAGGGAGTAACCGCATTATCATATAGGATACTTTGAACTGCTAATAATAAACCCAATCCAAGTGGTTTAAACCCCCAAAGGAATTTATTAGGTTACATAATAAGAAGTCCTGAGGTTGGGGCCCTGCAATTAGTTAATTCAGTGGTTCAATGATGCCACCAAAGACCCAACCACTTTATAATTTTTCTTAATGCCTTTGTCAATCAGTCAGCTTCTTTTATAGTTGAATGAAGTGTGATAAGAGGAAAGGATTCAAGGCAGTGGAATGGCATGAATGAAGGCGCAGTGTCAGGAGGCCCAGAGCAGCACAGGAAACAAAAATTGTTTTATTTGACTAAAACATTGTAATTAATGGGAGCTTTTATTGAAAAAAAGATTTTGGGGATGAGGCATTGTAATATCCTGAATGTGAAACTGAGGAATTTGGACTTAAATCTACAGACTCTTCAGAACCATATGTGTATTTCAGCTAGGGCAGTGATGAGAACAATAAAGTGCTATAGGAAGATGGATCCAGTCAATGGTGTGGGCAGCAGGATAGAGGGGACTGAAGGTGGCCTAAACCAGCATGAAGCATAAAACAATAATGCAAGCAACTGGAGATGAAGATCTGAAATGGGATAGAGGAAGGGAGAAGGTCAAGAAAACTGAATACAAGAGCCAGTGCAAAAAAAAAAAAAGCCAGTGCAGAGAGAATTGAAAGAATTTGTCCACTGGTTGGATGGGAAAGAAGTGAAGTATCAAAATCAATCAATCTGAGAGGTCTTTAATGCAAACAGGAGACACAGAATGGGATGTGTGGCAAACAACATTTGTTGGGCGTGTCTTCTCTACCAAGTGCAGTTCACTTCCACAATATGTCATATAGAAGTTTCAGTATCCTAGTCTACAAAGGAGGAAACTGAGGCTAGGGGATCAGTTTAAGATATGGTTTCATCATTAAACAAATGGAATAGCCAGAATTTAAGCTGGTCCTATGGAATTTCAAAGCTCATGCTTTATGCACTCTACTTTCTAGGAGGCAAGGAGACTAATTTGTTTTTATTGATTTTGCTCTTCATCTCAAAAGTCCTCAGTGGCTCTACATTGCCCTGGAAAATAAATTCCAACAACTGTTGTATGACATTCAAGGACACCCAACTTTGACTTCAACTTGCTTTTCCAGCCTGACCTTCCGTTATTATTTGGAATTCCTTAAGTACACAAAATGCTTTTTTTTTTTTTTTTAATTTCTCTCTGTTCTTTGTTACATGGTTTCTTTTCCCAGAATGCATTTCCTCCATTCTTCTTCCCGTGGAAATTACATCTATCCACTTCCTCCATCAATCTTTTTTCTGATTATTCATTTTTACTCACTGTGAGCTCCCAAGTATTTTATTTGTGGTTTCCTTAGTAACACATTTACAGAGCTATAAGATGCTTAAGGGTAGGGATTGGTTTTATCAGCCTTCATGTTCCATGCATAATGTCTGTCTAGCTTATAGAAAGTGAGGGATGGAGAGAGGAAAAAAAAGAGAAAGAAAAGAGACAAATGACACAGAAACATGTAAAAAGTAACTTGGAAATTACTTTCAATTATATTTGCAAAGTATTCTTTATACTTATTAAAGGATTACTTATTGAGGAGTGGGAAATAGCCTTTATGAAGGTAGACAGCTGTAACTGGAATGTTTTACTCCAGAGAAGGCTAAACATTGACTTTATAATTGTCTTGAAATTCATAAAAATTCTTTTATATGGGAAATTAAGACCAGCTTTTTTCCATGGTCCAGGAGATTTAAACAATAGGAAATGGATTTATATTAGAGTATATTCCAGTTTGATTTAGGGAAATCTAGTAAATGTTTTGGAACTGAAAAGATCCTCAGTAGTCTTCTAGAACAATATATAGTAAGGAATAAAGCCACAATATGGAACAAAATACAAATATCCCAGATATCCGTAGAGATCTTAGAAACAGTTGAAAGTCTATTCTGAGAGATTCTTTTCCCTCTGTGATTCATGCCAGATCATATTCAACTCATTTGTTGATGTGTCTCTCTCCCACACTAGGGGCAGGAGCAGAAGCAGGGTCTACTAATCTGTTTTCTAAAAGCTCAACACAATGCGTGGCACCTGGGAAACGTGCAATCAGTTTGATATATGAAATTGTATGTACAGTGCACAGCCATTACACAGGCCAGGGGGATAATCATTGCCAAGGTGCATTCATAAGGAATTAAGCTGGTTAGAAAGTTTGGTAAAATTTAGCTTTTGTTAGCCAACAATTCAAGCAATACATCAATAAATATACTACCAAGTTTTGAGTTTTATTTACTGAGCATAGTACTTGCTCCTAACATGGTGACATGTATATACAACATGGATCCTCCTTTGAGGAGTTTGTTCTCTCTAGCAACACCTACTTTGAGGAAATATGGCCAAATTAAAAAAAAAACTGTACTATGCAAAACCATAGTTATCAGGCATACTTGAATATATTGTAGGTTCTCACAATAAAGTGAGTCAAGTGAAGTTTTTGGTTTCTCAGTGCATATAAAAGTTAGCTTTACACTATACTGTAGCCTATTAAGTGTGCAATAATGTTATGCCTAAAAAACTCATGTACATACCTTAATTAAAAAAAACTTTATTGCTAAAAAATGTTAACCATCATCTGAACTTTTGATGAGTCATAATCTTTTTACTAGTGAAGGATCTTCCCTTGTTGTTGATGGCTGTAACTGATCAGGGTTCATAAGATTCAGGTGGCTGTGGCAATTTCTTAAAATAAGACAACAATGAAGTTTCCTGGATCAATTGACTCTTCCATTCACAATTTCTCTGTAGCGTGTGATGCTGTTTGATAGCATTTTATCTACAGTAGAACTTCTTTCAAAATTGGAGTCAATCCTCTCAAATTCTCCTGCTGCTTTATCAACTAAGTGTATGTAATATTGTATATCCTTTGTTGTCAGTTCAACAATCTTCACAGCATCTTCAGCAGTAGTAGATTCCATCTTAGGAAACCACTGTCTTTGCTCATCCATAAGAAGCAACTCCTCATCCGTGAGATTGCAGCCAGTCAGTCACATCTTCAAGCTCCACTTCTAGCTCTCTTGCTGCTTCCACCACGTCTGCTGTTACTGCCTTCACTGAAGTCCAGAACCCTGCCAAGTCATCCATGAGAGTGGGAATCTACTTCTAAACTCCTGTTCATGTTGATATTTTTACCTATTTCCACCATTCAGGAATGCATAAAAGCATCTTGAATTTTTCTCCAAAAAGTTTTCACTGGACTTTGCCCAAATCCATTATAGGAACAACTATCTGTGGTAGATATAGCCTCCTGAAATATATTTCTTAAATAAGGAGAATTACAAGTCGAAATTACTCTTTGATATGTTGGCTGCAGAATGGATATTGTGTTAGTAGGCACGAAAACAACATTCATCTTATTGTCCATCTCCATCAGAGCTCTTGGGCAATCTCGTGCATTATCAGAACCAGTAATATTTTGAAAATAATCTTTTTCTTCAGTAAGTCAAAAATTTCAATCAACAATATTATAAACAGGTGTGCTGTCATCTATGCTTTGTTGTTCCATTTCTAGAGCACAGGCAAAATAGATTTAGCATAGTTCTTAAAGGCCCTAGGATTTTCAGAATGATACATGAGCATTGGCTTCAACTTAAGTCTCCAGCTGCATTAGCCCCTAATAGGAGAAGCAGCCTGTCCTTTGAACTTTGAAGCCAGGCATTGACTTCTCTTCTCTAGCTAAGAAAGTCCTAGGTGGCATCTTGTCCCAGTAGAAGGCTATTTCATCTACATTGAAATTCTGTTGTTTAATGTAGCTGCCTTCACGAATTTTCCTAGCTAGGTCTTCTGGATAACTTGCTGCAGCTTTAACATTAGCACTTCCTGCTTCACCTTGCATGTTTATGTTATAAAGTCAGCTTCTTACTTAAACATTATGAATCATCCTCTGCTAGCTTCCAACTTTTCTCCTGCAGCTTCCTCATGTCTCTCAGCCTTCATGGGATTGAGGAAAGTTAGGGTCTTGCTCTGGTTTAGGCTTTGGCTTAAGGGAATGTGGTGGGTGGTCTGATCTTCCATCCAGACCACTAACGCTTCCTCCCTATCAACAAGAAGGCTATTTCACTTTCTTACTATTTGTATGTTCACTGGAGTAGCACTTTTAATTTCTTTCAAGAACTTTTCACATTCACAACTTGGCTGTTTGGCACAAGGTTCGGATAACCCCAGCTTTCAACCTGTCTCAGCTTTTGTCCCTTCCTCCTTCCTTCCTTCCTTCCATCCTTCCTTCCTTCCCACCTCTCTCCTTCCCTCCCTTAGCCTAATAATTTCTAGCTTCTGATTTAAAGTGAGATGTGCAACTCTTCCCTTCATTTGAACATTTAGAGGCCCTTGTAGAGTTATTAATTGGCCTAATTTCAATATTGTGTGTCTCAGGGAACAGGAAGGCCCAAGAAGAAGGAGAGAGATGGAGAAATGCATGGTGGGTGGAGCAGTCAGAAGACACACAACATTGATCAATTAGGTTCACCATCTTATAAGTGTGCAGTTTGTGGCTCCCGAAAACATTTACAGTAGTAACATTAAAGATCACTGACTGCAGATCACCGTAACAAATCTAATAATAATGAAAACATCTGTAATGTTGTGAAAATTACCAAACTGTGACTCACAGACATGAAGTGAGGAAATGCTGTTGGAATATGGTGCTGAGAGACCTGAGACAGGGTTGTCACAAAACTTCAATCTGTAAAAATCATAGTATCTGCAAAGTGCAATAAAATGAAGTACAGTAGAACAAGGTATGCCTTCACTTTAAGAAATCTGCTATAAATGGAGTGTCTTTATAACAGAGTATGCATGAAGCAGAAATAGAGGTGTTTGTCTTCCAGTGTCAAAATGCCTCTGCACACGTCGTCTCTTTGTAGCCATCCCGCTGAAGTCACGTAGGATTGTTATGTACCCGTGTTGACTGTTGCTCTCTGATGTGAATGGGTCTCACCTTCACAGACGATTGCCTTCTAGCAATTTAAATTTTAAGCTTTAATTAATGAAAAACTTTGCCTTCTATTAAAAGAGCTTCATGAACTAGCAGAAACGTATAGACATTTACATAAATGCGTATCTATTTCTGGGTGGCTGTCTATCTATCATCCAGCTATATTTGGCTTGGCGGATAGTGGGCCCACTGGGATTTCATCCATGGTCCTTCCTTCAGAAGGGCACTCCTTTCTCACATGGGAGGCTGGACTCCTCCTTCCTGCTGCTTGGGGAAGAGGAGGCTGTAGGCTATTCACTGTCAATTCTGTCAAGGGCTTGTACTCAATGTTATTTCATCCCAGATATACCAGCCTTCTGGAGCTTTCCTGCATCTTCTGCTTTTCCCTTTCTTCCCTTGCTACTCTAAATGTGTATCAGATACAATCAGTAACCTTGCCTAATCTTAATCATATGATCCCCTCCCTTTCTCTGCCCTAAAATGCACATTTATGTCCTCCAATATTGTTCATATTATTTCACTTCAGCACATTTTTGCACAACAGCCCACCTGTTTGACATTTTGGAGTGCACATTTATGTCGCTAGTATTAATTTCCACTTCAGAAATTTATTAAATCATATGCAAATATTAACTGAAAAGACATGGCTGCAGCTCCAAGGTGTTGAGTCTGGGAAATGTGTTTAGAAAGGAATGTGCTATCAATTACAAATGCCCTGCATTAATGGAGGGTTTAATCTGTAGTGATAGGAGCTCATTGTAGGGTATACATCATTGTGTTTCTGGGATGCAGGCAGGAGCGCTGTACCTCCAGGTGTAGCAGTATAGCTGGCAGCTTCCTGGCCGGATAACCCTATGCAAAGGCCATGAAGGTGGGTATGATCGAGTTCTATGAAATCATAGTCAGTGTAGCATCATAGGTGTAATTGTTGTTGCCAGTATTTTCTAAAAAGTTGCTTCCAGTATAAAAACAAACTTCAGAACAGGAATTGATACTGTTGGATTCAGCAGAGTTTTGTCACTAGGAATGTGGGTAGATCGTCTTCCCATCTAAGGATTCAATCAGGCATAAGTTCAGAGTGCTCTTGAATTACATCTTAAGTAGATATAATGAATACACCAATTATATTCTTTTTTGTAAACTAAATTAATACAGATTTAGTATTCCTTTATTAAAGTGCTTTCTTTTTTCTTTTTTTTTTTTTTTGGTAAGGAAAGTTCAGTCAACTGAGACTTTCTTTTTCAGAAAGCTCTGCTTTGCATAAAGCAGCTACATCATAAGAGGAAAAAAAAGATGGGAAGGAAAGCACCAGCCATGGTTTGGGAGAGAAATCAAGTGAGTGAAACTAAGGGCATGTGAAGAACAGTCAATATCCAGCAACAGCGGCAAAACAGTTTCAATTTTCTGGATTATTAATTCAAATTCACACGCACATGCCAGTTAAAATTAAAGGCCTCTTTTTACTGCACTAGTTTAAATTAAAGATTATATTCTGCTCCACAAGTCTGAATTAAATAGCTTATTTTGCACACCAAGCTCTCATTTTAAAGCTAATAAAGAAAAGACATAGCATGTACGTGCAAGCTTGAGACAGGAAGGGTCTAAATTACTACACCTGTTTCACTTGGGAGCTACTTTATTAGTGTTACAAAACTTGGCTTTCAATTTGGCACTCAGAAGCACATTTAGAACAAGCATTTCTTTGTTTTGACAGAGAAGCCGTGGTAAATGAATGACGTTTGAGCTAGGTGTGAAATGTGAAGGTACAAAATTAACTGGTAAGGTAATTACTGTTCTAATTCTGCATAAACAAGCGTTTTGAAAATCATTAATAGTTCAGGGAAATAATGTTAGTGATTAAATAAGGTGGCTTGCATCACTGAGCACAACTAAGCTTCTTTAATTACATTTGAAAGCAAGGGAAAGCAGCTAATTAAAATTAGCACAAGGTTCCTGAATGACCAGCACTGCATTGTTGCTCTAACCTGTATAATTGTGTATTTATTAATACGTCTTCATTTTCCCTCTTGAGCATTTAACAAAATTATTTAAAATAACTAATAACCTTTAAGGAGTAAATGTGACTGAATCCAGTTATCAAAATGAATCCTGTAGGCCTTGCTCAGACCTGCCATCAATTCCCTTTCCCAGCGCCCATTAACACAGGTGGGAGCCCCATGGTTGAAACCCAGGAAAGCAGTGCTCTGCACTTCATGCCGTTGGAGGGTTAGCATCCGTGGCAGTGCTTTATGGGATCCTGGCTTGGCCCTTCGTCATCCCCTTAAGGGAAAAAGAAAGGTAATTTGGGTTTAATTATCTCATTTGTTGATGGTTTTCAAAGTCATTCATTCATTCATGCATTTAACTCATTCATTTACTCATAAATGTCATTCTTTCAATAAAATGTATCAAGCTTTTAGCACTGTTCCTGGAGTTACAGAGATAAAAAAGATATGGTCCCATGGCAGAACCAGCTCTGTAATTTACAGGGCCCAGTGCAAAGTGAAAATACTGGGTCTCTTGTGCAAAAATTAAGAGTTTGGTGACAGAGCCTTAAGCCAAGTGTGGGTCCACCGAATGTGTGCATCTGTATAACTGCACACATTTGCACTGGTGAAGCTTGACTCAATGAGCTCATCAGGTTGTGAGAATAATACACATGCAAACAGGGACAAGAAACTTGACTCCTCTACACAGTAGTAGGGTGCAGGCAAGGGAATGATTGCCTGACTCTGGGAAAGGGTTCTCACCTGTGCTGGATTGTACTGATGAGGATACCATTTAGATAATGAGTCTCAGCCAGCTCCACTGATTTCCCCAACCTCTACCTGCTGGAATCAAAATCTGGTCCTTAAACCATAAACTTCCTAAAGACAGTAACCCTGGTATATTTATCTGGAGATAGGAATTCAATACAAGAATTTTTAAATGTGTTCAAAATGTGTCAACTATGGAATAAATAGAATAAAATTTATTACTTATTATGATATCAGCTTTTTTTTTTGAGTGCTTGTTATGTGCCAGGTACTGTTCTAAATGCAGCACAATAATATTTAATGTTCCAGCAACTCTATGAGGTAAGTACAATCATATCCACATTTTACAAATGCCAGATTTGAGGAAGAGAATTTAAGTGATTTGAACAAGAAATTAAGTGACAAAACTCTATTTAAGCCCAAATGATCTGACTCCAGTGCCTGTGTTCTTAATTACTGTGCTAAAACGTGATGGGGGAAAAATGACTTCTGTGGCTAGGTCTCCTTTTTCTGCCTTTCAGTTTGTGAGTATAGATAAACTTGGATCATTTGAGAATCTGAAATGTATGTTGCATGTCAATCAAATAATGTTGGACACATGAGATATGGTGGGGAGGGGAGTGTCAATTATTTTTCAATTTAGAGAAAGTAATTGTTGCTCTAGTGTTTGGGAAATTATACATCAGTAGAAACTTTGTGTTAGTGTTGTTATCATAAGCCTCCCTATGAAGTGCCCAGTGGACATAGTAGCTACTGTCTGGTCCAACAACCCAATACTCCTCAGGTTTTTTCTTGTGTTAGCAAAGAAAAACAGGCTGTAGCACATCTGAGAGGCTGTAGCTGCAGAAACTTTGGAAGGCTCTTTTGTAGGTTTTGAGAACATTGAATTTGTAAGAAGTTTACAAAAAGTAGTGATGTGGTGTGTAAAGATGAGCCTCCATTGTCACTGTAGCCTGGGTAAATTATTATTTTTTTTTTTTTTTTGTGGAGGAGGAAGAGGTAGGGCTGTAGGACTTTACATATTTTAAGACCACAAAGGAAGCCTGTATGGGAGTAGTAAACACATCTATATTAATGCTTCAAACAAGATTCTTACAAAAAAGCTTTTCCTTGCCCTCACCCTTGTTGCGGGGTTAATGGAGGTAGTTTCTGTGGTCTTATTTTTTTTTTAAAGATTTTATTTATTTATTCATGAGAAACATACAGAGAAAGAGAGAGGCAGAGACACAGGTAGAGGGAGAAGCAGGCTCCATGCAGGGAGCCTGATGTGGGAGTGGAACCTGGGACTCCAGGATCATGCCCTGGGTTGAAGGCTGGCGTGCTAAACCACTGACCCACCCAGGGATCCCAAAGTTTCTGTGGTCTTACTTTCATTTTTGTTTTCCTTTTAAGTTGTCAGATGTGGAGTGTAAGTCAAATAATGCAGCACTTAAATTTTATTTTGGAAACATTCCTTCAGCAGCCACCCATTCTTGGCTTCTCCATGGATCCACATGATCACAGGTCAGATGTATTGACTTGATTGACCACACCAATTTTGATCTAATATGAAGGGATGCAACTGCAGTATCAGAGAATGACTAAGTCTTAATTGCCAGTGCTAAATGAAATTCAGCTACAGTAGAAGAAAGCACCACTGAGGCAGTATGAGGGATTTCTCTTTGTACTTTGCATTCGCTGTGTTAGCCATGCTGATCATGTCCATTTTGATGTTGAAGAGGATGGCTTTCCTTTCCACTTAGTTATCATAGTTTGTAGTTGTTTGTGTGATTATGGAATTCTCAGTAGATTGTTTGCTGTGTGGGTAAAGCATTTATGTTCATGTCTCTTATCGGTTCCTTCCCTCACCCCCCACCTCCAGCATCTAGCACAGTAGGTTGGAATGGAGAAAGTCTCAGTAAATACTGGCTAAATGAATGAAAGAGCATCTTCTCTGTCTCCAGCTTGTTATTTCTCCTGTGCACTGGTTCAGGGTCTTCAGCTGCCCACTGGATGCCGATAGTTTAATGTCCCCTCTTACCCAAAACTCAGCATGTTCAAAACCCAACTGCCATTATTCCCCCACACCATATCTGTATCCAGCTTCCCATTTTATCAATGACCCCATTATTTCTCCAGTTATGGAGATTCTAAATTATGGAGTCATACTTGACCCCTTTCTATTTGTCTAATAATATACATTTATCTTCTGTGCATTTCTCTTACCATGTATGCATTATCTCATTTGATTCCCCTAACATATGGGATATGTTGTATATGATGATGTATATATTATATGTTTATTATATACTATGCCATATAACTTATATGTTATATATATACTATGCCATATACTTATAGTATGTTATATATGTATATATACATATATATGTGTGTATGTCTGTTTCCTTTCCCTTTGAGAATTTAAAAAACCCTGAAGCATAGATAAATTAAGTTTCATTAAATTCACGTGACTACTCAGTGGTAGAGCAGGATTTTAAGCATGTATGTGTATATCAGACTTTAGAGCTTGGACTCAAAATCACTTTTCATTTTTATTTATTGTTTGAGAGCTCTTCCTTTCCATCACCATCACCCAATCCATTTCATCCCTTAGAGTCTGCACCGTTGCAGATTTCTCAAAAAGTTTTTTTCTATCTCCTTTTTGCAATGGCCTCAAAATATTATTCTCTACTCTATAACCTTCCATGACTTGCCAATACCTTTGAAATAAGATCCAACTTCTAAAGTTTATTTTATGGTCCTCTCTAATCCAACTTCCAGCTAAAAAGCTCATCCAGCTCCAGTATAACCATAAAAATATGTACTACTTTCTGGCCAAATGGCCTTGCGTACTTCTCTCTTCACCCAATTTGCATTACCATTGCTGTCTTATATACATGATCCATTTGCTACTTTTTAAGTATTAATCTTATTCTACATCCAAGTCACATGTTAGCTTCTCCATGAAGCCTTTCCCAATTGCTCCAGTTGATAGTAATCTCACCTTCTTTTGAATTTTTTGAAATACTTATCTCTAATAGTTATTTGATATTTGTTTACTAGAACGCCTTGCACATTGTGCCTAACAAATCCTTGTCAAATGAATGTGTATGTTATTTTATTTGCACATTTTCCCAGTGACTGTAATTCTATTAAAGTTAGGGATCACATCTTATGCAAACCTATAAACCTTATTTTTGATTTTAACTCAGGCAAAAGCCTCTGAATACCTAGGTATTTTATTCTACTTGTGTTAAAATTACTCTATTTTATATGGAATACGAGTATAGCTTACTTTCCTCTAATTAAACTTAACAAATAATTATTGAGCACTTATTGTATGTTAATCCCTGGGAACACAAATATAAATAAGATAAGATTTCACAAAGCCCCAATGTCTCTTAGGGGGAAACGAAGAGATTCAATTGACTATAACACAATTAGAGGAGTGCTCATGGCATTATAGTGTTCTGAGAGGACAAAGGAGGAGGATATTATTTCTCTCTGGGATAGTGGTGGTCAGAAGTATTCACAGAGAAGGAAACTTTTGACTTAAGCATTGAAGAGGAGTAAGATTTCATGAGGTGAAGGATAGAAAGAAGAGCACCCCAAAAGAGGAATCATCATGACCAAAGGCTCAGGGGTTTGACAGAGTGTTTGTATTTAGGGATTAGCAAGTAGGATAGCCAGAGCTTGAGGGAGACTGGAAGGAGCTAAGACTCCTTCAGGATTCAGGATTAAATAACATCCTGAATGCAATGTATGGGCTCTGAATTTTATCTAGGAAACAAAGGGAAGCCATCTAAGGTTTGGGACCTGGAAATGGCATAACTTGAACTATGCTTTTGAAAGAATATTCTGTTAAGGATGTGGTAAATGATTTCATGTGCAGGAGACTGGGAACAGGGAGCCCAGTTTGGGGTCAATTTTAAACTCTGGTGGTAAGTGTTGAGGACTTAAATGAAGAATTTAATGCTAGGGTAGATTCTAAACATAGAGATAGAGATAGACTACTTAGATTCCAAAGATAATGCATCAATTGTGGAATATTGTCAGTCGCCTCCCCCCCCCCCCAACCATGTATGTAATGATGGCTTTATAAAGTTGTGCTCATCCCCCATCCTCTGCTTATGTCCAGGAGCACCCAGTTATTTCTAAGGTTAAGAGAGGGATGCATTACAAGGTTTCAGGACAGAGAAAAAACAAATGCAATTCAGTGGACCAAAATAAGGATAAAGCTGAGACTGTTTCCTCGTTAACTCTATATTTTAGTCAATTCTGTACTTGAACAACAAAGAACCACTAGAACAAATTATGGTATACCTCCCACTAGTATCTCTTATTGCATTTTCAGAGAACTCTGTGTCTCAAATTTTGTAGGTAAGCCATATTTCACCAAATGAATTTCTTTGATAATTCATGGTCAATCGCATGAACATAATTTTCATTTACATGACAACTGTGGAAGGTTCACATTCCCGTAACCAGGGGTGGGGGTTGGTGGGGCAGGGGTGGGAGCCGGGAGCTGGGAACAGAGTTTGATTTGGTGTTGTAGCCATCCTGACACTTTCCACCTCTGGGTACTTATTTTATTTTAAATCTCAATGTCTCATTCCATTAGTGTTTTGATTTTTTAAAAAGGTGCAGACTCCTTAACCTGTCCTCCATTTCAACGATGCTCTCTTTGAGAACACAGAGCCAGCAAATTACTTAAAACAGCGAAGTGTCATGATTCAATAGTCATAACTTTTCTTCCTATTAATAATGGTTCCCCCCCTGAATCATATCTACATGTCAATCACATCAATAGATGAGAAAAAATGATGTTTGGCAGCGTTACAAAACACAGACATCTTGGAACCTGGTTATTTTCTATTTTTTAACCTTTAATACTGAGCTAAAATCAATAATAAATCTAAAAAATAATCAATAAGGATATATTACATTCTGTTGAAAATTTAGTGTAAATCTTTCAGTCTTTACAAATTTTGGCCTTATGGTGGTGTAGACAAGTGAATTGTAAATTAGGTGTTTTTAAAACACATATGTTTTTAATTAATGCATGATATAATACAACAATAAATACAACCAAGAATAAAATGCTAATTTATATTTTATATTTAGATATAATCAAGTCAGGTTAAAACAGACACTTGATGTTTCCCACATTGATTCAGCATTTATATCTCAGATGCAAAAGGATCCAATGAATAATAATTTACATATATATACATTTTAAACAGTAAAAATAGATGGAATCATATATAGGTTTGCATGGCAAGATAGTGGAATACTAGAAAGCAGTTCAATTGTGAGATGTTAAAAACTTAGGAAATTGATATGCAATTTAAGAAAGATGTAAATTATAGCTCCAATTAAATTATGCAGTATTTGAGAGTCTCTATTAGTATATTTCATGTGTTCTGTGTTCTTTAGCAGGGACCTTCATATTTTTAAAAATTCATAGGGACTGAAAATATCCTTTCTGCCTTGAAAGCTTTCTGTGTCCATCACTGTTAGGGTAGGTCTGGAATGGTGGAAGGGGCTGGTTAAGTTAATCCTGCAGAGGTAGCTAGTGAGTCAGACTCAAATAGAGGGAGAGTCCCTAGAGGCTGTTTATGGACCACAAGTTTTCCTCTTTCTGCTGGGCACCTGCTTCCCAGGTGTGAACTGTTCTGATAGATAAACTCACATAGCAGCACAGGTGGGTGATCATAAATATAAGGTCTGACAGTATGCTGACTGTGTGACCTTGGACAAGTAATTGAACCTTCCTTTGCCTTGATTTTCTCATCTGTAAAATAGAAATCAAACCATCAGTGTTAAAGACAGAATAGCATTGGTGCCTGGTGTGTAGTGACTGTCAGCAAATGTTAGCTATTGCTGTCATTATGAGTCTGAATTCCACCTCCTTCTTCACTCTGACTTTGCCTTGGCTTTCTTCCTGATTTCAAACCCTAGAACTGGGTTTGCTTTCTGTTGGCTGAATCTGTTTCATCTCTTTTCTTGCCTTTTTAATTCCGACTTGGTGAGTTTACTCTGCTGTTGGTTAGCCCCTCTAAATCCAATATTTATCTTGGACTCCTTACCTCTTTCCTCTTCCCACATCAATTCATCTTGAAGTTCAGACAGTTTTTTTAAAAAAGATTGTAAAAAAAAAAAAAAATAAAAAATAAAAAAATAAAAAAGATTGTATTGATTGATTGATTGATTGATTGCACAAGCAGGGGGAGGGGCAGAGGGAGAGCAAGAGAGAATCTCAAGCTGACTCGCGCTGAGCGCAGAGCCTGACGCAGGGCTTAAGCCCATGACCCTGAGATCATGACCTGAGCTGAAACCAAGAGTCAGATGCTTCCCTGACTGAGCCACCCAGGTCCCACTAATTCTTTTTTTAACTCTTTTGCATGTGTCTCTTCTTTTCTGATATCTTTGCTACCATTTATCTTCAGGTTCACACCTTTCTGTGAGTGTATGCCCTTCTCTTCCTACTCCTCCTGCTCAGATATTATATGAATCTTCTCAAAATTCTGCTGTCCACACCCACTGCCCCTTCCATAACCATTATCTGCTGGAGTATAAAGACACTTTCCCTGACATTTAAGACTTCTCCTTCACTACTCTATATTCATTTGTTCAAATATTTATTTTAATGCCAGATTTCATAACAGGCAGTATAGATAAAATAACTTTAAAAATTAGTCAAAGTCTTTGCCCTCAGGAAGCTTACAATCTAGTAAAAGGAAATTTTTTTTTTTAAAGAGTGTCCTGTAGATTTTATGTATGTTCCTATTTCTATGCTTGAAGGACTCTCCCCTCTTTTCCATTGATTAGTCCTTGCTTTCCTCCAAGTCCTCCTGAAAGTTCTTTGTAGAAGCCTCCTCAGGATGCTCTGAGGATCTAATTCACCGCTGGCTTCGGGAAACATTGCTGCTGGTTGCATTAGCCTTTGTTCTATAACTGGCTGCTCTGCATCGAATGCCGGACAAGGGGACTGACCAGCTCTCTTCTTGGCCTCTACGGCAGATCCTCAAACCTATCACTTTTGCAGAATCTCATAGGGGAGAAAAGGAACAAACTATAAACAGCTTGATTTCTGAATGTCTTTTCTGCTTGATTTCCTTGGACTCACATTTGTTTATTTTAGGTCCTGAGAACATGGGTAAGAGCTCAGATGATTCTCTGAGATTCAGCTCAGGTTTCCTAAGTGAGTCAAAACAAACTCAATGTTTAACAATTATTGGAGCCTGGAACATTTACTGAACACATATTATACGTAAGAATTCTACTGGTTGTTATGGGAGAACACTAATGTGAACAAGAGGGGTTTCTAGCTCCTGTCCTTCTAGAGTTAAGGCAGAGGGTAGATATTAGTGTTATGGAGGAGGGAGCTATAGAAACAACTAGCACTAGCACCATTGTGAATTCTCCCAAATACTTCTTAATAACATCCACTTAACATCTATTACAATTCACATTCATCATTACTACTTCTATCATGATTCATTTTTGTTCCTAGCTTGTCTCTCAGCTTCAGACTCTCTCATGCTCTCCTACCCCAGCCAAAAATGTTTGTTAAAAATAAAGTTGTATCATGTCTATTGTGCCATGGTCCTCTTTCAGAATCTGTTTGTGTCAGGATGCCTCGGTGGCTCAGCAGTTGAGCATCTGCCTTCAGCTCAGGGCGTGATCCTGGGTCTGTGGATCAAGTCCCACATCGGGCTGCTTCTCCCTCTGTGAGGAGCCTGCTTCTCCCTCTGTCTATGTCTCTGCCTCTCTCTGTGTGTCTCTCATGAGTAAATAAATAAAATTAAAAAAAATTTTTATGTCTACTCATCATTCTTAGAATAATACTCAAATTCCTTACCCCAGCTTGCTAGGTCTTTCAGAATTTGCTTCCCTAACATCATGTTTTTTATTTGTTCTTTTCTGTAAATATTTATTGACACCTAATTGTCATCAGGAAATATTCTAAGTGCTACATACACAATGGGCCTCTAAATTTGAGGTCTCTGCTTTCAGAGGGAGTTGAAACAATAAATAAAAGACTGAGATAATTTCAGAAAGGGTTGTTTCTGTAAAAAAGAACTTGCAAACTTTGAAAAGAGTAAAAAAATTTCTCAAAATCAGTTGTCAAGTCAGGTGTACATAAGATAGACAAAAATGGGGGGGGGGAACACTGTAAAAGTCCTATCTGCATTCAGATTACTTCAAAATTGTTTTTAAGTTTTGTCTCTGTCCTAAGCAAATCTAAACTGGAAATGGCTCATGATGTATTACAGATATGGTTTATACAACAGAGAGAAAATGAGAGGATTCATTCCCTGTATCACATGACTGTTAAATGAACATGTATTTATGGTGTGAGTTAAAGTGCTTGGGGTTTTGATATCATGTCTTATGTTTCTTTATTTAAATGCTGTTTTTAATCAACTGATCAAATGCAGACTCTAAATATTATTGGATAATGAGCTTCTACTATATTGACAAGAGCTATGAATAAAGAGAATCTAATGTCATAGAGGACGACATGGCAGTGTGTAATAGGGCAGCATCAGCTTGAGAGTTAGTAAAGGCTTTTGTTGGCGCTGTCCTTGGGAGCTTTGTTGCTCTTTCAGGTGCTTTGACATGTAGTGTTCTCTCCTCTATTCCTTGATCTTCACCCACACTATTCTTTTGCCTAGATTATTGGAATCAATTTCCAATCTTCTCTATTTTTTCTTGGCTCCTTCTAGTAGGTCAAACTGAGATATCTCACTTTCCTAGAAGCTGCCTTCCCCTAATCTGGGTTGGGTGCCCCTCCTATGTAGTTTGTTTGCTGTTTTCCCACACTGTGTCTTAACTACCTGTTGACTCCTGTGGATTCCTTGGCACACTAACCTTTGTGAGGATGAGGGTCTTGGTTTATTTTATTCCCTCCTGTATCCCCAGTGCTTAGTATAGTGCTTGGCATATACTGCTTGTCAAAGACTTATTTATTGGAAAAATGCATGCAATGTAACAAATAAGTTTGAGATGAAAGAAGGGGAGGACATACCTAATTAAGTAAATTGCATAAGCAAACATTTGGGATTTCTGGAGAACTTTGAGTAATATGGTTGGAGAACCATGCTTGCTTGCTTTTGAAGGAAGTACTAAGTACCATGTTACAACCTTAAGGTGAAGCAGCTGTACTAAGTACACCACCTATATACAACTGGGATTCTTTTCCTGGAATGAGGTCAATAGGAGTGAGAGGATGGTAGTGAAGACACGGCAGAGCAATAGGTATTAATTATTATGAAGAGAAAATCTCTTATCTAGTTTATTTATACCCATTATTACTGGGGAATAAAGCTTGGCATGGGAGTTACTACTTTGTTTTTAGAAGGGAAGAATTTATATGCATCAACAAACATTTTTGGGCAAAGTAGACCATTTAGTCATTCTCAAATGCAGGTTATGGAGTGCCAAAAATTCAAGTTTTAATTTTTTAACTGGCATATTATTGGCTCTGATCAGCTAACCTACCTCTGTAAATTGTAGGCATAGTGAAAGAATGTCCAGCACTCAATAATGATCATGCTTAACTGAGAAGAGAGATAGGAAAAAAAAAAAGAATAGGTGTATAAATGTGCTTATATGGAATAAAACAGACAATAAAAAAATAAGAAAATATTTTTAAACTGCCCTGTCAAGCTTTTCATTATATACTGGAATTCAGAATAAAATGGAGCCACTAGAAACTTCCTATCTGAGGGGATTCATTTACTGAAGTACTTATTGCCAACTCAGAAGAAGCCATCTCATCTCTAAGAGCGCCTCTCAGTGTGGGTCCTCAGGGGAAGCATTAGATCAAGACTCCAATGTGTTATCTCCAATTCATTTACATGCCCATCTCACTGTACCCTCGGATCATCTGTATTGCACATGTGAAAGGCAGTCTTATCCTTCATCTGCTAGCACCACATAAAACCAGGCATTGTTAACCCAGCAAAATGCCCCACAATGTTATACATGTATGCTAAAAGTGGATATTTTCTTGTTGTGATGTTCTGAATTTGGTTTACAGACAATTTATAAAGCTATTTGTTAGTGGACATGGCCAAAAAAGCAGACTTTTTTCAGATCTCTAGAGTACTTTGGTTAAAAAAAAAAAAAAAAAAAAAAAGCGCAAAACTGCCGGCACATATTTCTTACTATTTGGAGCTATAATTTGGTAGGATTGAAGATACCTTGGTTTTTACCCTTTCCCCCCAAACTTAAGAAAGGACTTGAAGAAAGAACTCTCAGCTAGTGTTAGGAGAGATACAGTACAGATTAGGTACCTTTTTAATGTGTCTCTTTTCCCACTAAAGCCCTGATGTTAGAAGACATTGACTAGTGACAAACAGTGCAATTTTCTTTGTATGTGAACTAGAGCATTTCAGCTAAAAGCTTAAAGGAGCTTACAGGTAAGATGTCGCGGCAAGGGTTTCTCCCCTGAAAGAATACAACTTAATAAATGTGCAGTGGTTCTGTTTGGACCCCCTACCTGTCTAGAAATACAAAATCAGTCTGTCTCCTGCCTTAAACTCATGCCTTGTGTACGCATGAGCTGTCCCCCTCTGAGGTTTACTGGAGTGTATTTCATTAGAACCTCTTCGTGGCATCATGAACCTGATTGTAATGAATGGGTTGAACTCTGAAAGCACTGGGCACTGACCTCCCATCTGCTGATATCCTAAATCAGGCCATTAGAGGATTCCACAAGAAAGAGCATGCTGTTTATAGGTTAATTTATCTCTCATTTGGTTCAACTAGATGTGTGCTTATAAAGGTCCTCTAATTGAATCTTATAGATGCCACAGAGATCTTTCCATTTTAAAGAAGTCTTTGGGAATAAATGTAGTCAGTTCTCACTTATCTATGGTAATGGAGACCTGGCCAATACAGATGAACATAATACAGAAGTGATTCTCTATCCTTATTTATGTGATTAATTTTAAATCTCTTTCTCCATCACATACTGAACCAGAACTACTGCAATGGCTCATCTTGGTCACTTTCCCATTTATTTTATCTGATAGCCCTCTAGTCAAAATGCTATAAACAACAAAGGAGGCCCAATGCCTGATGACCATGTGTATCTCCATAAAACATGAAGGACTGTAGATACTGATGGAGACAGATGGGTGAACTCACCTGATTAATGATGCAGCACCATTAGAAAAGTAAGGCATTGCTAGTCATCTATAGCATGTGGACATTACAGTGGCCCGAGACTCAGTAATGATAATGACAGTATCTCCTCATTGCACACTCACTCTATGCTAAATACTGGACTAAACATTCACATTTATTTGTTTAATCCTCACGGCAAATCAAGGGGATTGAGACCATTGTTATCCTTGTGCTGTAGATAAAGAAACTGAAGCTTACTAGAGAGAAATTACTCCCCTTGCATGTGGTGCTAGTGATAACCTGATGAGGACCGCAAGCTAGGTATGTCCAACCCCCCAGTTCTTCTCCCCTGCCTCTGGAGCTGGCACTCCCACCTTGCCTCTCCTTAGCCTGTGAGGCTTCAGAAAGTTATCCACTGTGATGGCATCTGCTTGCTTGCCATCCTCTTGGTACTCATTCCCTTCACTCTCCACATCTTCATTCAGCATTTTTATTGGGTTGGTTAACCCTCGTCTATAAGTTGCTGATGGTGAAATATCATAAAATGACTCCTCTTTGCTAACTTATGATCATCTATACCCTAGTGCCTGGGAAATCATCTCTGCTTTATTTTGAAGCTTTTTGAATTCTCTGCATGTTTTGCCCCTTTTGCCAGAGCCAACAAATAAATGTGTGCTTCGTTTTGTGAGTGTATGTGTTTTAAAAAATCTTTTTTTTTTTTTATGTTTCAACCACTTGGAGCATGCATTGTCTTATGAAAGTCTCCTTTTGAGTAAAGAGCTTATGAATCACTTAGAATGCCTACTTGTTGATAGGATGGTGTCCCTGTACACTTTGCAGCAGTCAGTCACTACATATTTGAAGGTTTGTGCTTCCAGTACTTAGTTAATTCATTTATCACCTACCTTTGAGGGATAATTGTGGGTGCATAATTTTAGCAACATCATTATGCCTGTTGATATAATCCAGAGCCGTCACGGTGGTGCAGCCCCTGATTATATGTTCAACTAACTGCCATATGTTGTCAGCACCTCTCACCCACCAGGTTTTCTTGGGTTGGATACTTATAATAATTTAGAGCAAAAATAGTCCTGCCAGGGATTATCACAGCAATCCCATGGCCTCAGAAACTCACATGTATAGGCGACATAGAGCTTTGCTTTCCAATCTGCAAGTTTGGTGAAGAAAGCTTGGGGACAGGCTGCCTGATTTTTGGTCTGAGTTCCATGTGACTTTGGGCAAGTCACTACCTTTTCCCAGAAACTGTTTCATTTGGGTATGAAATGAATGTGGAAGTGTTTAGCTTTTCTTACCTCACAAGATTATTGTGAAGTTCAATTGGAATAATGTATTTAAATGTGTTCTTAAACCTGTGGAACAGGGGCAAAATGTGATATGTGATCACTTTTAGTCTTGACACTTATTTTCCTGATATTATATTCCTATACACTAAGAAACATTTTTACTTTCCTGCTTACATTTGTGCAATTGAACATTTTTTAATCCATATTTTCATGCCAGAGAAAAGCTATATTCACGTTTCTGTTATCTATGTCAATTCTCTGGAGGCAGGAGCAGAATCTTATGCTTCTTTGTTTCCTCGATGAAACCTAGATTTAGAGCATGTCTTAGCTTGACATGCCTGAACTTGGTTGCTTGGAGGTTGTTTGGCTTGAGGAATATACATCATTGGTGCAAACTATGCCCTTTCTGTGGTCTTTATGTATTAGGCTTATGAAATTAGAGTTTTCCAGAGCTTCTGGTGCTTCGTCATGGAGGCGGTGGTGTTACAATAATGACTCTCAGTTTACACAGAGGCATTGTAGAACAAATTATACCCTTGTACCCATGACCACAAAGGCCTCCATTTTGATCATATCGTCCCCAGCCCCCTAATAGCTCTGCCCCACTTTTTCATTTTGCTGTGTAGTCATTTGGTTTAGACCTTTGTGTGTGTGTGTGTGTTGTGTGTGTGTGTGTGTGTGTGTGTGTGAGTGTGTGAGAAAACCTTAGTGTCTAATGTGAAACTAATATCCATGTATCCTACCATCCAAGGGAAAGAGGAATACAAAGGAACTGGAATGTAGCTAGTTTATAAGGTGACTTGTGGGGATTAAAAAAAAAAAAAGCATCTTCTGTGTGTGAACAAATTGGGAAAAGATGCCACTTCTGTGAGGTGACAGCCCCTGCCAGGGCATTGAATGTGGAGAGTAGATTCTGGACTTATTTTCATCTGCCATTTACAGACCTGGGGTGCCTTTGTGCAGGATACAAACTGCATGGGGCACATAACAGCCCTGAATATAGGGGCTTGGGGGTGGAGAGTCATTGCCATTGAGCAAAGAGTGGAGCATAAACAGATTTCATCCTGCCATGTGGACCAGTAGAGTGATCAGCTTTCGGAGAAGGTGAGAAGGAAAAAAAAAAAAAAAAAAGGTGACATCCTTGCCAAAGAATCAGGCATCACTGAGAGAGAGTGAGGGGGTACTTTCTCTTCATGCGAAAACGAAATCCCCAAGCTCCCATAAACATATACTCAGCCCCCAAACGCCAGCATCAGGAGGGCCTATGGAGTGGCATTGCCATGTGCTTTCCTCTCCATCTGTCCTCTACCCCACCATGGATTCTGTTGCCCTTTTATGACTGACTGACCTACCTTCCTCCCTCCCTCCCTTCCTCCTTCCCTCCCTCCCTTCCTCCCTATCTCCCTCTCTCCCTCCTTCCTTCCTTCACTCCCTCCCTCCCCCCTTCCTCCCTCCCTCTCTCCTTTCCTTTTCCTTTTCCTTTTCCTTTTCCTTTTCCTTTTCCTTTTCCTTTTCCTTTTCCTTCCTTCCTTCCTTCTCCCAGTCTGGCATTTTTATCTTAGTCAGACTTTATCTGTATAGGACTATGGGTAAGAAAGAGGAGGCTGTCCTCAGGCCCATCAATCTCTGGGCCTCCAGGCAGGGCTCTGAGTAAGAAGCCAAGTACCTCTGGAAATGGAACGATAGGCTTTAATCTATTCCATAAATATTTATCATGTATCTACAGTGTGCCAGGTCCTGGCAACACATCAATGATCAATTATACAAGCTATTTTCTCTGCCTGAATATTTCCCCATGTTGTGCCCAACTCCTCCTTATCATTCAGGTCCTAGTTAAAATGCCCCTTCTTCACCCTCCCAACCCAAATTCTTGTAAGTTTCTGGGGTCTTCTATACTCTTTCATACCATTCCCCAGTTTTATGATTACTAGTGCAATGGCCTTCTTCCCCACTAGACTGTTATGGAAGATCAAGACCATGGCTGCGGGAGCTCTGGGCCCACCTGAGTGCCTGGCATATACTAGGCCCTTAATAAGTGAATGAATGATTGACTACCAAGCATAAGACCCACTCATTTACCTTTTGATAAACCTGTGTGAAAACACTATTATGCATTTGAATGGGAGGTATTTATCCACCCTTGAAATCAAATGAGCTTTTAAAAAACCACTAAAATTTCCTGCCTAGAGTTTTTCCTATAATCTCTACCTAAGAGATCTTTTTAACAGGAGTATTTTATATAAGGATATCAGAAAAATGTCTTTTCATAAGTTTTAACAATAACACAGCCATCTTATATGACAAAAAGGGAATCTCAGAATTTAGTTTACCAGGTGATTTATATGATTAATTGTGGCCTGCTGCAATACGGCAATGGTGATAAATAACAAAGTATTGGGATATTTTAATTGTAGAATGGCTATTTCTCTGGTCTTTGATTGATCATGGTCACTCTGATCATGAAACCTTTCATTAACTGTTTTTATATTTAATTTCTTGTTTTGAGCTAGCACCATTGCTAATCCTGTTTCCATGAACAACACAACATGTGCCCTTTCAAGATGCATCTAAACTTCCCTGCACTGTGTGGCTGTTGAACAAAAAGCTGAAACTAACCTTTTCCCCAAGCAGATCTGAAAAAGAAAGGGCTTCAAAAAGCCTTTGCTGCCTGTCTTCCCTCCTAGGGAGGTCTCATCATGATGTGGGGACACCCAGTGAGTATAATGTTTCTAAAGACCCATAAAACATTATTTGACAAGAAAATTTTGCCTCGCCTACGAGCTGCCGCTAATGAATTACATATGATGCAAGAAGCAGCATGGCTGAAATATTTTTATTAATACTAATAATACTTTTTGCTTATACAGCAACTTTCAATGGAGGAAACTGAGTTGGAAAGGAAGCTTTAAAGACATACTTGGGGTAAAATTACTGGCTCATAACTTTTTAGACTTGCTGCTGCCCCTCCACCATGCTAGAGGCTGGAGTCCAGCTATAAAGCTAATGACCTTCACCTCAGAGAATTTCAGTAGCCAGAGATTCCTGGACTTACAGATTCCACTGGAAAACAAAGTGACATTTTTTGTTTTGTTTGTTTGAAGGAGCAACATATAAGTATTTCTTATAGCGTGAAGTTAAACTAGCCCACTTGAGAAACAGTAGTAACAAGAGCTGATTTTGTTATGATCTTGTTAGCTGCCATTGGCAGATCACTTTATTGTGCACATGGCATTGTTTTAATTACTTATATGCACACATTTAATTTCCACAACATCCCTGTGAAATAGGTGTTATTGTAATTATTTTATAGATGGGGTGACTGGAGCACAGAGATGCTAGGTAACTATCCCCACTTGCCTGGACCCTGCTAAGAAATGTTCCTATCTGTGATCCTTGAGTTCCAGCCTGCCAAAAATAGGAAAACTTGGTCAACTGTTGGTGCACGTTTTTGGCACTTAATGTAAATTCTTGTACATTCTATTCCTTTGATACACATACTTTCCTCACTTCCTCAACTAGATTCCAGGCTCCACGAGGATGAGGATTTGAGGTTGGGTTTATAAAATTTAGCTCAGGTTTTGGGAACTTAAAACGAGAACATATGTTTTAATCAGGGCATAAGCTATTTTCTCATGGGGACAATGATAAAGGATTTTGAAATCAGGGCCATTCTGACAAACCCAGGACATATATCACTGTAACTATTGTGCTTTCTTCTATAGAAAAGACAAAGGGGAGAACAGTCTGCTGTCATTTTTAGTCTCAGTTTTATAGGGTGTGTGCATTTTGGTAGAGAATTGGGGCCTTGTACTCTATATTATATATTCAAAATATCAGTATTATTACTCTTTATTGGACAGTCATGCTTTAGGGAATTTGTTTACACTAATACAAAATCCAAAATGTAGAAATTATTTATTTTCATTCAAAAATATACTTTTAGAATTGTAGCTCTATGAAATGCTTTTTATGTGAATCAGGGCATCTAGGAAACCAAAGAAGCAATCTGAGGAGCTGAAAGACCATGTAGTAAGGTGGACACCACGACTATTGTTGAAGTAACAGAATTATTCTTGGTCTTTTAATCTATAGAAAATATCTTCCTGGGGTGCCTGGGTGGCTCAGTTAGTTAAGTGTCTTGACTCTTGATCTCAGCTCAGGTCTTGATCTCAGTCATGAGTTCAAGCCTTGTGTTGGGCTCCATATATGGAGCTTACTTGAAAAAAAATAAATCTCAAAATGGATGAAAGATCTAAATGTGAGACAAGATTCCATCAAAATCCTAGAGGAGAACACAGGCAACACCCTTTTTGAATTTGGCCACAGTAACTTCTTGCAAGATACATCCATGAAGGCAAAAGAAACAAAAGCAAAAATGAACTTGGGACTTCATCAAGATAAGAAGCTTTTGCACAGCAAAGGATACAGTCAACAAAACTAAAAGACAACCTACAGAATGGGAGAAGATATTTGCAAATGACGTATCAAAGGGCTAGTTTCCAAGATCTATAAAGAACTTCTTAAACTCAACACCAAAGAAACAAACAATCCAATCATGAAATGGGCAAAAGACATGAAGAGAAATCTCACAGAGGAAGACATAGACATGGCCAACATGCACATGAGAAAATGCTCTGCATCACTTGCCATCAGGGAAATACAAATCAAAACCACGATGAGATACCACCTCACACCAGTGAGAATGGGGAAAATTAACAAGGCAGGAAACAACAAATGTTGGAGAGGATGCGGAATAAAGGGAACCCTCTTACACTGTTGGTGGGAATGTGAACTGGTGCAGCCACTCTGGAAAACTGTGTGGAGGTTCCTCAAAGAGTTAAAAATAGACCTGCCCTACGACCCAGCAATTGCACTGTTGGGGATTTACCCCAAAGATTCAGATGCAATGAAACGCCGGGACACCTGCACCCCGATGTTTATAGCAGCAGTGTCCACAATAGCCAAACTGTGGAAGGAGCCTCGGTGTCCATCGAAGGATGAATGGATAAAGAAGATGTGGTTTATGTATACAATGGAATATTACTCAGCCATTAGAAACGACAAATACCCACCATTTGCTTCAACGTGGATGGAACTGGAAGGGTATTATGCTGAGTGAAGTAAGTCAATCGGAGAAGGACAAACATTGTATGTTCTCATTCATTTGGGGAATATAAATAATAGTGAAAGGGAATAGAAGGGAAGGGAGAAGAAATGTGTGGGAAATATCAGAAAGGGAGACAGAACATAAAGACTCCTAACTCTGGGAAACGAACTAGGGGTGGTGGAAGGGGAGGAAGGTGGGGGGTGGGGGTGAAGTGGGTGACGGGCACTGAGGGGGACACTTGACGGGATGAGCACTGAGTGTTATTCTGTATGTTGGTAAATTGAACACCAATAAAAATTATTTTATTAAAAAAAAATCTTCCTGGTGGCTTGCATTCTGTGGCAGAGTGTAGAGTCTAACTCTCCAATGAACAGCCCTGAAGTGATATAAACTCTTTATTATCCAACCTTCCCCTTTTTTTATAGTTTTATCAGAGACTTCTAAAAAAGTCTCAGTCATTTCACCAATAAACCATCCCTTACTTTCTGTTCCTTGAGTTTAGGGTAGTGTTTCTCTGATAGTACTATAAGTCCCCATGCACTTTATATGACCTGATACTATTTGGAATGTGTATTAATCTTAGAAGCATGTCACAAATCATCTTTTAAGTGAATCAATTCCCAGACAGGGACCCATTAATGACAACTCCCCTTCATTTACATTGATTCCGTTACCTTCAAATTAAAAAAATAATCTTCTAGGTTGGTCAGCAAAGTGTGGTGCCAAAGCAGCAAGAAATAGGGTCTGGATTCCAAACACCTGAATTTAGCAACTCCTCTCTGTTCATTTCTTAGCTTGACCTTGGTCATATAACTTACTCTCTTTGAATCCCAGTTTCCTTATGATTATAATGAGTACCTTATAAAACAAACAAACAAACAAACAAACAAAAACAATGGATGTGAAGGCACCTGAGAATTGTATGACAACATATACAAGATAGTTCAATATTTTGGTTTATACCAGTTTGGGAACCATAAAATGTAGTACATTTTTAATTACAAGTGATAGCCCAACACAAACTGGCTAACATATGATGATGTACTGAATTAAGTACAGCTAGTCCTGCTATAACCTGACATATGCATTTCTAAAAGCAAGTATATATGATGAAGATTATGGATATACTAATTGCCTAAACCAGCACTGTCTAATAGAAATAATATGCTGACCAAAACTGGCTACATATGTAATTTAAAATTTTCTATGGAGATATTAAAAAAAAGAAAGGTGGAATTGAAGATATATTTTATTCCACCATGTATCTTAAGTATTATTTTAACATATTATCAATATAAATCTTAATAGCTTTTTTAAATAAAAAAGAATGCAAAAGACTATTTTACATTTGTAGTACATCTCAAACCAGCCACACTTTAAGTAGCCACATGTAGCTAGTGGCAATTGTACTGGACAATGTCAGTTTGACACCTGGGTCACATCCTTAGGGCAGTGGTTGGGGCTCAGTCCCCAGAATACATGAATTTAGAGTGGGGAACAAGTTAGTAGGAATTGAGATTGATTGCTTAGATAACAGAATGGAATTTGTGGAGACAAAAATATTGTTTCACAAAATCTCTTAGTTTTTAAGGAATTAAAATTACTAATCTCTTACTAATCTCCAGGCCATTTTTGGCTAAATTCTATTTAAATGAATTCTGTAGTTCACTGAAACTGTAGCAGATGCAGAGAGAAAGTGCTAGACTGGGATTTAGGACATGGGATTTTTGGCCCATCTCTGTTAGCTCTTCTGGTTGTTGAGGTGGACAAAGTTCCTTGGTTTTCATTCTTCATCTATAATATAAATGAGTTTGAATAGGTGTTTTCTAAAGTTTTTTTTTTACTCTAATATTATTAAAATAAACTTCATTGATGTATAATTACATATAATAAAATGTACCCATTTTGATGTGTATTTCAAGGAGTTTTGACAAATTTAATACACTTGTAACTACCAGCACACCCAACATATGGAAAACATTTCCGTCCCCTCTAAACATTACCTTGTACTACTTCTCAGGTGATACTCTGTTAATGATACTTTGGTGTTTTCTAGTTTCTGGATCAAGTAACTTGCAGGCATGGTTGAAGTCATAGCTGAAATGGGTTCGGATGAATTTTCTGTGTTCTATAGCCAAGTATTTATTTAACCTAAGCTGCCAAACTGTTTTCCAAGGGTTGATACCACTGTATAAAACAAACAAACAAAAAATATGAAAACTCTAGTTGCTTCATACTCTTGCCAAGACTTGTTATTGTCAGTCTTTTTAATTTTAACCACTCCAATGTGTGTGTAGTGATGTTGCAGTCCCTACTTGCATTTAACTTGCATTTCCCTGATGACTTAATGACAAGTCATCTTTCTGTGTGCTTATCCATTTGTACATCAGCTTTTCTGAAGTGTTGGTTCAAATCTTTTGCCCATTTAAAAAAAGTTGTTTGTCTTATTGCTTGTCAGCTATAGGTATAGGAATTATTCTTTTAGTCTGTACCTTGTATTTTATTTTATTTTGTTTTATTTATGTCATGCTTAGAAGAGCAAATACTTTTAAATCCAATTTATCAGTCTTTTCTCTGATACATATGATACATGTATTTTGTGTCCTAATCTAAGAAATCTTCATCTATCCCAAGGATGATTTTATCCTATATTTGTCTAGAAATTTTATAGTTTCATTTCTTACATTTAGATCTACTATCCATTTTGAGTTAATTTTGCATATGAGGCAAAGATGGAGATTCACTTTATTCCAAATGTATATCAGTTGTTTCATTTTTTTAATCTTTTTTCCATTGAATTATTTATGTATATTATATATATGATATATATAAGCAGTAATGTGTATAATATAATAAGCATTTGTATAATCTATATATTACTTCTTTTTTTAAAATTTTTATTTATTTATGATAGTCACACAGAGAGAGAGAGAGAGAGAGAGAGAGGCAGAGACATAGGCAGAGGGAGAAGCAGGATCTATGCACCAGGAGCCCGATGTGGGATTCGATCCTGGGTCTCCAGGATCGCGCCCTGGGCCAAAGGCAGTTGCTAAACCGCTGCGCCACCCAGGGATCCCTATATATTACTTCTATGAAATGTTTAAACCATGGATCGTTGTTATTTTTGTGTCCCTTGTTTAAAGCAACTTGGGAATAAGACAACTGAGCCTGAGTCTCTTTTCTGCAAGCAATGGTATTAAATTAGGAGGATAGTTCTATGTCTTGAATCTTGACTACTGACCCCGTCTCATATCTTTGCTCAGGAGTCAGCCATGAGAAGAAGGGTCTTATCTAGAAGATAGTACCTCTTAGACTCCAAGGATTTGGATTTCTGGTTATTCTTTCTCTCCTCTCTTCTGTATCTTCCCATCTAAAGCTTCCTATTTATATGGCCACCATACCAATTTCAAAACACTTTACCCCTCTGTTCTGTGGATCTATCCCCAAATGTATAGTGCTTTATACACAAGTAAACTTGATCTGAAGACTAGCATACTCTAAAAGTATTCATACTAGACTGTTAGGGAGACAGGTTTTCTATCTTTAGGAGCCTTGACAATAATGTATATGTAATTTTGGATAATGCATACTCCTTGAGTTAGGATGTCTCTGGTTCTGCAGTTACTCTGGCAGACAGAATGTTTGCCTGATTCTTTCTGTCATGGTTTTCACCATTGTTTGTGTTTGTCTTGCACTGCAGTGAGCTGGTACGTTGCCCTAAGCTATGGCAGATTTGATTTCTTGTAGTGCTGGTTCCTTTTTTGTTATCGTTCTCATTACTTCTTAGCACCCTGTCCTTGACTTCATAACCCTTGGAGGACCCCACTTGCAAACCTGCTTTCAGCAGAGTAAGATATCTTCATCTCTGAGGTCACGTTTCAGGCTTTTGTTCAGTCACAAGTTCTGTTTGGATTTATCCTCGGTGTGTCTACTTGAATATTCAAAAAGTCATCAGCTAGTCTAATTTGTTTTTTTTTTAGCCATGTAAAAGACTGATTTGCTTTGACAGGTGGATCAGAAACAGAATTGGAGCTATTTTATCTGGACCTAATTAAACAACCTTCATTACCGGCAGATATATGTTTGTGACTTAAAATTAGCATGATTGGAATTAAAACTCAAAATATAAGGCATTGAATTCAGATATGGCTGGTTTAAAAATAAATTCCATACATTTTAAATGCAGCAAGTCTGGCTTTTAAATATCCTATAGTGACAAATTCCATTTAGGGGTGTATGTGTGTGTGTGTATGTGCGCGCGCGCACGCGCATGTGTGTGTACGCGTGCACTCATGCACCCATGGCTGTGGCCGTAGATAATAGTAAAGATATGGCCCATATTTTATGAACAGTTCCAGAGCAGCATTCTGAATTGAAACTTCAGTAAAATATTTTTAAAATCTCATTTCTCCTCCTCCCCTCCAACCCCCAAGTATTGAGTTCGGCTTTGAGGATTTTATGTAGTTTTCTTTGGCCTCAAAGTTTACATTCTCTAATCAAATTATTTCTATTCATCATTGTCGAGTTTCTGAGATTTTGTGATTGCCTTTTATTATATGTATCCTGATTGTGTGCAGACATATATATATATATATATATATATATATATATATCCAGACACAGTGGAACCTGCTTAAAGTGTTCTTTCACATGTAACATTTAAAATCATATTAGATTTTTTTCTTATAGTATTTTATTTCCTTAACCTTTCAAGAAATATTTTAAAAGATTTTATGTGTGTATACATATATACATATATACGCACACACACACCCATAGACACACACACACATATATATATATACATAAAGTATTTCTATAATTGTAGATGGGCACTCCAGATAATGATATAAACTTAGTAATTATCAAATAATTATAAAATATAGGCAATATTTTTGTCATTTTTTAGAGTTTTTGAGGGTTATTATGCACTTAGATATATGAGCCAGATTTTACCTTATGAAGAAAAATAAAAGGTTGAATAAAACATATTGACATTTCTGTTCAACATTAAGGCTGCAGGAATTATGGTGGATTCCTTTTCCTAACAAACATTAATATGAGATTCCTGGTGTGATGAGAACTGGATATCAAGAATCTAATCCCTCCCCCTGCCTTTGTGCATCAGTGGCCCTCTCCAAATTATTAAAATTCCGGGTCTTTTGTGATACCTCTTGATGCATTGTTGCAATTTTAACCATGCTTTAAAATGCAAGCAAGAGCACGTCCTTAGTATTTATAGCCTCCTTATGTATCTACCATTTTTTTTTATAAAATATAAAATAAAGCATTTGTGTTTATCCATGTCCTTTTAAAAATTAGAATTTCCAGATGGTCCCTTCTTTTTTATGCTTTTCTGGAATCAAAACAACAGTTCCTGCATGTGTTTGCCACCTTTGTTTAGATTTGCTCAGCCCTTCCTTCTTACTGATGAGGGGTCTAATTCAGCCATTGCTGCTGCTCCTGATCTTTGTTCAATCATTTCCCTTCATGTAAAAGGGGTCCTGGTTCAACATGGGCTCAGTGGTAGGCATTGCTTTCATTTGTGTTCCAAGTGGAGTAATTAACTTTTCAGTGCGCATTGTCACCATCTTTGAGTTCTTGAATCCCAACTTTTACATATCTGAACTTTAGGTGGTTAGGATTTAATTTGGGAGCATCAGGATGAGCTAACTGGTCAAATTTGAAATGTAAAATCCTTGGATTTATTTTCCCCTTCATTATAAGCAGATCTGTCACCTTATACTAGGGTGTTTATCATTCTTTTCATCTTTCTCCTTAATGCAGTGGGGATGATGGCAGTGTCTTTACTCAGGCTTATTGATGTATGGCAACTACCTTAGTTCTGGAAGGAACTACAGATAACTGGCCATATTTGGTGAGATGTTGGACAAGGGATTTCTGGATGGTTGCCTTAAGCACATCAACGTGTGAAAGGTTGTTGTTTGTAAAATTTTATTGGTCTTGCTTTGTCAAAGCTCATTAAATCTCATAGCATTAAAATTATGATGATCTAAAAGAATTTTTTTTTTGAGATAGGCAAATGGAAATTAAAATTGTAGCTGCTCAATTTACAGGCATGTGGCCTTGGGCAAGTTTTTTAGTGCCACCAAATTTCACTTCCCTCATGTGTAAAATCTGGAAAATCACAGTCCTTTGCTCAAGAAGTGAGGATTACATAAAGGAAGTGGAGTGTGGTGGTTGGAATCATAGAGGCTGGGCATGTCTCCACTACTTTCCATGTGATTGTAGGCAATTCATGTAATCTTTCAAAGCTTTGGTTTCTTCTTGAGAATGTGAATTATAGCAGCATCTTCTCATAAGCTTGTGAGGACTAAAGCAGATAATACCTTTAAGGCACTTAAAACTATGCTTACTGCATAGGTAAGGGTCTAATAGGGTCATTCACCCAACAGATATTCATGAGGCACCTACTATCTGGCAAGTATTATTTTAGATGCTGGAGACACAGATGAGCAAAAATCCCTTTGTAGCCCTCACTCTACAAAGTGGTAGTAGTAGACAAAACAAAACAAAACACACACACACACACCAAATAAATATATAATAAGGGCTATGGAGAAAAATTAAGTAGACAAGGATAATAAGGAGGGTGATAGTCAGGGTTGCAATCTGAAATGGGATGGTCAGGGCAGGCTTACTTGGAAGATGGAGATGATTAAGCCATGTGGTTGAGGAAAGAATGAGTGAACACAAAGCCTGTATGGCAGGAAACACAGAATAAGTAGAGGGTGGCAGTAGTAAGAGAGGAGGCCAGAAAGAAGATAAGGACCAACTCAGAGGGTCTGACCAGCTATTCTTAGGAGTTGAGTTTATACTCTGAGTAAGATGGAGAGTCGTTGAAGTTTCAGGCAGAAAAGTGACATGACCTGACACATTTTGTGAGGAACACCTTGGCTGCTAAGTTGAGGATGGATTATAACTATAAACCAGACGAGGGTGAAGGTAAGTGGGATTATGATGATACTGGTGGTGGTGGGAGAAGTGAGCAGAATGTGGGTATATTCTGAAAGTGGTGCTGTTGGAATTTGCCATCATCAAGTGAGATGGAACATTGCTGCAGAGTAAATATTTGTTAATGGTAGACTATTGTTATTAAAAGTAAACTGGTATTAGTCTGAGGTTTTCTTTGCAAGTTTGGGAGGAAACAGAGACTTCTTCAATGCTTAGGGGGATTTAAGTATGATGTCAAGAAGGACTTCACTCATATGTACGGAATGCCTTGTGAAGCTTTGGACTAAGTATCTAAGGAGATTTGGATCTTACTTTTCTTAATTCTTTCATTTAAGAAACGACTTATAAAAAGATTTCTGAGTTGAAGAATCCATTAGGTCAGGAGTAGGTAACTATACCCTGGGGGCCAAACTTAGCCCACCTTTTGTTTTTGTAAATAAAGTTTTATTGAAACACAGCCATGCTCATGAACTCATTAAGTATTGTCTATAGCTGCTTTCAGGCTACAACAACATAGTTGAGCATTTGCAAAGCCTAAGATGTTTACTCTCTAGCTCTTTATAGAAATTGCCTTAGATGAACATTTATGTGTGGCTTACTGTCATAAACACAGTTATTTTCATTCAGGGTGTATTTATGAAAGTATATGGCACCTAGCAATGAATGAAGATACCCAAAGGTACTCATGAATATGTTTATTTTGGAGGAAGGGTCCAGGCTCTGGAACATTTCCTTCAGAAAGTGACATCATTATAATAGTACCATTTATCTATACTTTACTATGCTTCAGGTGACTGTCCTAACCACTTCACATTTACTAGCTCATTTAAGCCTCACAACAATCATTCAAGAGATAATACTCTTACTCCTGTTTTACAGAAAAGAAAAGTGAGGTACAGAGGGGTGTATGACCTGCTCAGAGTTTCACTGTTGGAAAGTAGCAGAGCCAGGGATGCAAATGTAGGCAGACTGGCTTGAGAGCTCATGCTGTTCATTTCTGTGCTTTTCTTTTATCCAGGCAATTTCTGAATAGTTTCTTTGCTAGATGCTACATGTGACTTCTCCCATCAACAAATTCCTAAACTTGGCTTTGAACCTGCTCTTGTGAGATTGTTCAATACATTGATCATCAACATCTCTGCTGTTTCAGTTGCTTCTGCACAGCGATGCCATTCAGCTGCCGAGGGGCAGAAAAAAGAGTGGAAAATTGCCACATCCCTAATTGTGTTCTTTCCTTTTACGTCGACAGAATAACAGAAAGACAGTGCCAGTTTTGCCACTTGTCTTGTAAGTGCGAAGTCTCAAAGAATAATGCAAAATTAATTTTCATATGTTTATGAGTTTATCCAAGCTGAGGGGCTCTTAACTCTTTAAATTTCAGTGTTGGGCTACTAAAAATGGATATCATTTTTCTTTAAATAACAGGCCATTTTAGAATAAGACTGTCAGAAATGAAAATACTGTATTATGCTTCATTGTAATCTATTCATTGCTTTGAGGGCTCTAGGCTCTCAAGGGAGCATTAAAAATCCAAATGGTGTCCCTGAGTGCTGGGGTTTTGCATTTGGATCTCTTATATAGCTTACGTGTAAAAGCATGAGTCATCTGACAATCACCTATTGATAACACATTTGAAAAGAACCAGCCAACTTCTTCTGGCTACAGTCTACAGTAATTTCGAATCAAAATGTTCCTCCCTTTCCCCATCTCATGGCCTATTTTAGATGATAACATGCAAATAAGTGTTTTTCCTGCTAATTTCACTCATTTTTGGGTAACTGCCACTCTGAAGATGCAGCTGCCACAGATCAAAAGTTTCAAGAAAAGAGGGTGTTGTGGCTGCTGAAAAAGCGTTCTTGTTCCTGGACTAGATACCCAGAACCACTAGTGCTTGTCCAATGGCAAGAATCTGATCTAGGGCACATGGATGTGTCTTCTTCTTATTTTTCTTTGTTGAAACTTGTCACTCTCTTACACACAATATCCATTCCCAAGGCAATGGTCCACTGTCCGGGTCTTCAAAGACTGTGAGACTTCAGTTGGCCTAAGCACAGAAATTAAAAGGTCCTGGTTTACCATGTATACATTAAACAAGTTGAAATAAATGAACTAACCAGTTTCTAATGTTCTCATACTTTAAAGGAATAATTTGGGAAATAACCTCAAAGGATTTGTTTGTAAGACAGTAGGTATTTATTATATAGATGGTGAGAGGGACCACAGGTGCTCAATATCTATCTTAGATATTGAGTGCCTACATGACAGACTACACTAGACCCTGAAGATACAATTATAAATAAGGCAAATGGAGGTCATAGTCTTTGTAAAATTTACTGGAAGAGACAGAAATATAACAAATAATTAATAATAAATTATGCACATAATTATGTGATTACACTAGGTAAATTCTGTGTAGAAAAAGCATAGAACATGACAGAGTGGGAGAGAATAATGGAGATCTTAGACTAATGAGCAGAGAAGACCCCCACCCCCCAAGGGAAATGCCATGTGAACTGACCCTTGAGAGATGAATGGGAGGAGGCAGAAAAATTAGGGGCAAGCACATTCCTGGCAGAAGAAGGTCTTGTGTAGGGAAGAATGAAAGAGGAGTGTGAAATGAACCTAGGGAGGTAGTCAAGGGCCATAACCACCAGTGCCTGATAGACCTAATTTATAAGTTTGGACTTTATCCTAAGAGCAAGGGAAAGCAGCTAGAAGATATAAGGACCTTACTATGTGTATATTTGTGTTTTGTAGATGGTAAGAATTACAAAATTTAATGGATCTTTCTATGTATTTGAAAACCTTATAGAAAATTCCATGGGAATCCACAATCATTCTCATATGAGATTTTATCTGTAAGTACCTAATCCCATTTCACTATATCAAAACTAAACATTTTCTGTATCTCTCAAATCTTCAAAAGTCTTGTGAATCATCATGAGTAATTTTTAAGACTGAGTTAGCTGGAACTGAATTCAGAAGATCCAGTGAGTGGGGAGGCTTGACTCATTGATTTTTAATACGTTTGAATTGGGAAAAACTTTGAGGAATTAGAAAAGAGCAGAGTCCATGAATTCTTGGGAACTAGTCCTCTAGCTTTTTGGTGGTGGTTTTGTTTTTACAATGTATCTGAGAACTTTAAGTTTTACTATTAATATATTTTAAATAATATTTGCCCCAGATCTTGACTTTCCTTGTACAATATGCTGGACTGCCTATGGGCAACTTGATACCATTTCCCAACTTTGCACTATCAGTGGTGTGGGGATTTTGAGGCATAAGAACAAATTTCTTAGAATCTCTGTCAGAAGAATTCTGCTTTACATTCCACCAGGGAAAGACACTTATATAAGAGACAGAAGGTAAAAGAGAATCAGAACCATTATTGCCTCTGGGCAACACTGGGAAGGTGTTTGACCAATAGCAGATGGCAAGTAGGTTTTGCTACAGGTTTCTGGGTGCTCCTGCAGTTCCTCTGTACTGCTCAGGTGCTAGAAAACTGAGACCATCAGTGCCATTATGTATTAAATTGAGGCATTTCCTGATTTCCTGGATGATAGTGGTGGTTTTCCAATCTTTTTTCCCTCAGCCTTTCTAATGGATCTTAAGTTTCTAGCTCCTTCTGTTGGATCCATTTCTGCATGATATAACTAGAGTGGTTCTGTTTTTCTAACTAAATTCTGATTGATACACACCATTATCAGTCAGTTCCCGTTTCTAAAACTGAATTAAATTTGTTTAGTGAACTGACATGTGTCTTCCAAGAATACTGTTTAACTAGCCTGGATAATTTTATTAGTCTTCTTTTTTTATTAGTCTTTTCTTGAATATTCTGTTCATGACCTCTCACACCCCTCCATTACCAACCATAAATAGATCTACATAACCTGTAAATCACAAATCCTCATCTTTTTAATTTGGATTAAAAGGGCCTTCAGGAACTGTTCCCCACCATATTTTGTCTTATCATCTCTGGTCTTATCAGTGAATCACTAACATGGTTAATCTCTTTGATGATTCAAGGTCTCTGTTCATGTGATTCTCTTTTCTTAGACATCTTCTTCTTCTGTTAAACTCGTACCTTTTCTTGAAGATCCAATTCAAATACTTCTCCTCTACCTTTTTTTTCTCATGACTATCTGCCCAACAATTGCAACTAAACTTCAAGAGCAATCTATATGTAATACAAAATTGTTATATTATTTTCTGTTTTGCTTTCTACATTCACCAGTTAGTAAATTCCTTGAGGAATTCTAGTTCTTCTTCTTCTTTTTTTTTCAATCTCAAGAACTTAGAACTCCATAAATGGTCATGGACTTGAAATACTGCGTTGAAATAGATTGTCACTTCTATGCCATCTATGCAAGAAAACAGCTTAAAAGAACCTCTAGAATCTTTTCAATAAAACTAAAAAAAACCTTTTCAAAGTTATCTAATGTTTCATAAAGTAGCCAAAGGAGAACTTCAACTTTTCTCTTGCAAAAAGAGGAAAACTACTAAAGAAATTTTCTTGCTTTTCAAAAACTGATGTTTTGAATATGTATTTTTTCAAGATATAAAAATGTAACTCCTGCTAAAGCCTTTGGGCATATGTACAGTTATAAATATAACATTAAAATACAAGTATACATCATAATTTAATTGTATCATACAATACAAGGGAAGGGAGAGAGTGAAGACTGGCATATTGCTTGCAGTAGAAGCCTCTCACAGATAGCCAGTGGTATGGGGTTAGAGATGATAAACAGTGCAGGAAAAGGCAGGGAGGGATTGCCTGGCATTAACTAGGATTGCATTGAAATGGCAGCGTGAGGGCCTTGGTTCCCCATCTGGCAAAACAATCGTACATGAATCCTGCCGATCATAACCATTGATAAATCCAAGAAGCAGTTTTAGTCCTGCTAACATGGGCCTAAGCACAAAGGGTATGCTAAATGGCAAATCTTTGTGGTACGGTCTCAATGCCAAGGGGAGTAAATTCTTAATTTTCATGTGTTACTGGCTCAGTGTGGAATTTCAAACAAGTTATTCAATATCTTTGGGCCTCAGGTGCCACATCCATTTATGGGGATAGTAATGTGTGACTCCTTCTTACTTCACAAGATTGTTTTGCACTTTTCTTCTATACATTTACATATCCACTTTCAAAGCTGACTCCAGGCAAGATTAGGAAGTAGAGAAGGTTTTTTTCTTGGTACCTTCCCATGTCCAAAGTTTGAACTCCATCCTCCTTTCTGTTTCCTCATTCTGCTGGGGTTCCTATTCCTACTGGGCCCTGCCAGATAGCACAGTAACTATTCTTTGAGTTATAGGTAACATTTGCATAGCATTTTATAACATATGTAAGGATTTATTTTACTCTTACAACAGCTTTGTGAAGAAGTAATTATTATGATCCACATTTTCCAGGCCAGGAAACTGAGACACGGGTAGCTGTTAAGAATCTTGCACAGAACCATGTATTCAATTAAATGGTATGTCTGGATCTGGAACCTAAGAATTTTACTCAAAACAAAACAAACAAACAAAACCTAAATTAAACTAAATACCTCTGAAGGATACATGAAATTTGTGAAGATTTAAAAGTTTTGGAGCACTGAAGAATGAGCTTATAAAAGAGCTCCCTGGGGGTAAGGTTTTGTATTCATCTTTTCCATGGTTGGATTCCCAGCCCATAGCAAAGTGTCTCATGTGTAGCAGTTACTATTTCAAAATAGTGGATGAGTAAATGAATAAAATAAATGAATGAATACTAGAATAGCAGTTATAGTATTGATCTATGTACATTTCTGTATATTTAATATCTACACATAGGTGTATCTTATACATACACTATGTACTCATATGTCTATGACAGTGTATTTGTTTTGTTTCGTTCTGTTTTGTACAAATAGATTATCCTTTCTCATTTTATTTTTTATCTTGGCAAAAATGCTATCATTTACATTTTTATTCCTTTTCTTTACACAGTGAAAAAATTCTAGGCTGGTCATTATAGGGACATTTTTTGGATTTTTAAGATAAACTTTGTACTTTAGAATAATTATAGATTTGCAGAGAAATTGCAGAGAGAATTCAAGATTTCTGCATATCCCTCACACAGCTTCCCCTAATGTTTACATTCTACATACATTGCCAAAGTTAAGAAGCCAACATTGGGATATTAGTAGTAAACCAACAGACTTTATTCAGATTTTTCTAGGTTTTCCACTAATGTCCTTTTTCCACTCCTGGATCAAATTCAGGACAGCACATTACATTTAAACACCACATCACATTTAAACATCACATCTTAGTCTCCTCTGATCTGTGGACAGTTTCCCAGTCTTGTCTTCATGACCTTGGCAGTTTTGAGGATTACTGGCCATTTATTTTCTAGAATGTCTTTTAATTTGGGTCTATCTGATGTTTTCCTTCTGACTAGACTGGAGTTATATGTTTTGGGGAAGAGTACCACAGAGGTGAAGTGCCCCTTTTGTCACATCCTATTGGGGGGTGCATGTTATCCACAAGACTTATCACTGGTGATATTAATCTTGATCACCTGGCCCAGGTAACATTTGGCAGATTTCTCCACTCCCCCTGTACATACTCAGTTCTTTAGGAGCAAGTCACTAAATCCAGTTCAGTTCAAGGGCAGGAAAGATGGATGGGGCAGTTGGGGGAGAGCACTCAAAACCACCTTCTGGAGGGAAGAGGATTGATATAAATTATTCAGAATTCTTCTGTGAGGAAGATCTTTATCTTTTTCTCATTTATTTACTCCTTAATTTGTAGGAGTATGGACTCATATATTTATTTTATACTTTGGGCTATACTCAAATACTGTTATATATTTTTTTGCTCAAATTGTTCCAGCTTTGATGGTCTTTTTTAAGTTTTGCATCTTTAGAATGTCTCACCTATCAAAGGAGCTCTTCCATATAAGCCTAGAATCACCAAAAATGCTTGGCGTGGGACTTAGACTCATGACATCAGAGGATCCTGGTATGCGATCGTGTTGCCATCAATTACAGATTTTCTTCCCTGTGTGCTCAGTTCACCAATGTCAATCCCATCACTTTTCCTCAAGATCGCTGGTGATAATTTCAGAACCAGGATGCAGGGTTCTGATGGCCTCTTCTGAAAAGCAAAAATGTAGTGAAAGTTGCAAAAGACCAAGGCCCTGATGTTTCAGGGCTTCAGCACTATCTTTGGAAATGCTGGGAGGAATGGGAGGAATAAATTCCCATGAGGTTCCCTCTATTGTTCCCTTGACTTCGTTAATTTCAGTAGCAATTGGAGGCTTAGGACAGGTGATGAATTTGGTCCAGAGTGAGGTTAGTTGAGAAGGAAATGAAAACAGAGGTTTAACAGGAAGATTAGTGGACTTTCTACCTCTGGGCAATAAATGTCTGCTTTGGTCCTCACTAATCAGTTTTCCACATGCCTCATGCCATTTGCTTTACTTAGGATGAGTTCTTAGAGCTCCATTAGGAAGTGTTCAAACTGCTGTTTTGAGAAGGCTGATTTTCTTTTTCAATGCCCTCCTTTTAACCCACTTCCTTTTTTCTAAGTGTATGCACATAGAGGGCTGGTCAAGGGGGAAATTACGCTGATTAGGAAACATGGTCCAATTAAAGCCCACATGATGGGGAAATTGCCTGAGAGTCCAAATATATGACTTCAGGATAGAGAGGCCACTTTAACACCTGCAATGAGTGTACAGATTTCAGAGCTTAAGAGAATGGGTGTCTGATCAATTTGCATATAAAAAATGATGGGATCCAGCTAAATAATAATATGTCTCTTATCAGGGAGGGGAGAGTATGTAGTTTCCTTTAGCCCTATGATATTTAGAAAACATTTACTATTTTTAAAAAGGCAAAAATAGGAAGATTGGAATAAGGGCACAGTAGTCCTTAATTATTTCCCTTTACACCTGTCGCCTCTTGCTTTCTTTATGTCCCTTTCATTCCCACCCAAACCTTAACAGTTTTCAAAACCCCTTTTCCCTCAATTTTTAATGAGCATTTACATCATAAGGGCAGACTCAAAGAGTGTTATGAGGCTAAAATTATTTGAGCTTTAGGAGGGAAGATGGCAGAGGGTCAAGGTATATAAAGGAGAAATCTCTCACGGTGAAACACCCTTTGAAATGCTCCTCATACTGTCTGTTTAGTTTTGAGAAAGTTTCATAGTGGTTGACAGATTATGTAATCTGCTTGCCCGCCCACTGATGATTTTTTGGCATGGGGAGATTGTACAGGTATTTCGATTTTAGCTAGTCTCTAGTTAATAATCAATAGTTCTGTTGTCTAATGAAGTGATGGCCTTGACACCCTGGCCTTTGTGCAGTGTTAAAATAACATTGATCGCTATCATTATCATATGCCCTTGATATACTGAATAAGGACATGGATATCAATCTTGGAGCAAAGTAACATTTCATAAATCTTGTAGAAATAACCAGGATTTTCCAAACAGGCATATGCTTCTTGACAGCAGTGTGACAGAGGAGTCTAAGACACAGATAATTTATAATTTATCTCTAAACTCAGATTGAAGAAAGACTCAAAACTAGGATTTAGTATAAAAAGTATTTCTTTATATGCCAAAGAGGACAAGAGAGGCTTTTGATTTTTTTTTTTTTTTTAATAGTAGATGGCATGAGGAGGAAGGCTTCTGTGGCACTTTTGGGGTAAAGGGATGGAGGAAGAATGGAAAAATTTCTCTTGGCTATCCTTTCTGAACTTTGTTTTGAATTTGGTGTGAGCTTAAAATGACTTGATAATCAGAGTCCTGGCATATTGTGGAGAGGGCTTTAAATGGGACTGGCCCTCATCCAGCTCAACTGAGGAACTGCAAGGAAAAGGATCCTTTTTTCCAGCAGATTCTCTTCATCAGCGTCTCAGATTTCAGACTTTTTTGCTCTAAGTTAATATTTTAACCTCTTTGCAACTAGTTTTTTATTTAGAAATGCCAATTATTCATGTGACTATTCTAATTATCTGCATATCAAGGGATTGAATTATTCCTTATTGCTAGATAATAGAAAAGAAGGATCATTGGATCAAAATTTCAAGATAAAATTGTTTCTTACTTGGTAAAATTGCTCTTCTAAAACAATATATTCATGGTTCATAGTCTCTGGTAGACAGTCTTACCACAAATATAGAGACATTTGTTTAGAGAAGTAAGCTACACACAATAATTTTCCAGCTCAGAACAGTTACTGAAAGTTGTGTGAAGATTTCAGGATGTGAATAATTCATAGCAATTATTTTGTGCTACAGAATTATCCCTGTACTGTCCATAGAATTCCAGAATGGGTAAACAAGAAGAAAGTGTAACAATTCCTTGAAAGTTCCAGAATTCTCCAATGGACAAAAGCATTTAAAGGTGACAAAAGGAGCAGGAGCCTTAATCAGGATGCAGGCAGATAAAACACCAGGATGTTTTTATTGTCACTAATTTAAGAATACAGAGATGGTCTCCTATTTTTATTTTATCATTTTAATTTGATTTTATTTAGTTCATTTCATTTGAGTTCAATGCATCTTTTTAGTTAAATGTATTTTGATTTTTTATTTCTACTTTGTTAACCTAAATGTACTTATTGTTATTAATTTATGAATATAGGGATGGTCTTCTACTTAATAGACAGTTTTGGAGATTCTCTCTTCCTGTCCCTCTGCCCTCCCCCTGCTTATTTTTTTTTTCTCTCTCTCAAATCGTTTCAAAAAATTAAAATACCCACTGGTTTTGTTTCCTTAAGATACAAAGAGGCTTGCTCATAAAAACCAGATGACTGGGTATATATCACATGTGTGTTGTATGTTATGTATGTGTTGTGTCGGGGTTGTGTGCCTGTATTTCTACTCCATGCATGTGTGTAACTTTTATTAGTGCAACTGAGAATATGCCCATCATATAAAAAACATACATCTTTTGTAAGTTGGATGTGGAATAGATGTTTGATAAAAATGAGTTTTAATTGCTACATACTGAAATCTACTTCGATATAGGTGGTATCTGTGGATTCTTAATTGGGTTGGTAGTCCTTTAAATCGAATGAAAAATATTCAAGTCTATAACAAAATATTCAAGGGTGTAACAATTATTTCCCCCTTTTTGGCTTCCTCTCAAAAGATTATTACTTAGGACTCATTTTTGTTGTTACATTTCAAAAATTGGGTAGAAGGGCAGCCCGGGTGGCTCAGCGGTTTAGCGCCACCTTCGGCCCAGGGCCTGATCCTGGACCCCGGGATCGAGTCCCACGTTGGGCTCCCTGCGTGGAGCCTGCTCTCCCCCTGCCTGTGTCTCTGCCTCTCTCTCTCTCTCTGTCTCCCTCTCTCTGTCTCTCATGAGTAAATAAATAAAATCTTAAAAAAAAATAATAAAATGGGGTAGAAAGCATAGAGGGAGCACCAGCTGTTTCTGATGGCTTGTCCTCTGAAACACCGTGGTGGAGAGAGAGAGAAGGTTGTGCGTATCTATATGCCAATATACAGGCCCCTGTGTTCAAAGAGACTCATGGGAAAACACCAACTGGTTATTTGGGCCTAAATGGTAGGGATGGTGTGGAGGGGGCTGGCGGGGAGGGGATGTCACTCAATGACTAAAGCCTGAAGCTTTTTTAAATCAATTATTTCCTCCCTTTAAACAGGAGGCTAGCTTCCAGCTGCGTAATACCTTTACTCACTAATCTGCCAAAAATGTAAATATTTTTATAAATACATTATTTACCGGGCAGGAAGCTTTTGGGGAGACAGTGGGGTGGTGGTGGAGCACAGAGAAATGTGCTGGCAGTAAGAGCTTTATGGCCACTCCAGACCCAACTGTCATTCCTCCGGTACTTCCTGTCAGTCTGACTAAACTCTGTCATCCCTCAACCCGGTTTAAATTAACAGGTAATTTGTAAATGTCACTTCAGGTTAGGCCGCTCATTTTGTTTCTACTCTACCCATGCAAAGTCTAGGACTAATTTTTCTTGTCTTCTTTTAATAGGATTTTCATTTATAAATAGAATTATGTTCTGAAAATAAATTACAGTAAGTGATGCACAGAACGGGTAGCAGCAGCACTTTCATAGAATTTCAAGCACCTACATCAGAAGAGATTAATAAAAACACTTCAAAGGCTAAATTCTATTTAAGCAGAAGACAGCTTTTGGTTAATATTTAATCTGAGTAACTGAGATCTTGGTGGAAAAATATAATTTTTTAATATCTAAATTAATTTTCAAAACAAAACCATTAATTTTGTTTGGAGAGTTTGTGCAGTGAGAAAGTTTTAGTAATATATTTGTAGAGGGAAAAGTTAATTAATTTTGTGGGGAAAAAATTAGCTTTTAATATTGTATTTGTTCTAAATGAATTCTTATTATTTGACCAGGTGTAATGATTTAGGATTCCTCTTCCCGAGCCTTTTCCATAGGCAAAGGAGGAGGCTCTAGGGGAAGAGTCTTTACTCCAGTTACTCTTCTGTGGCTGCCATGCACTTCACCCAATTCTTTGGCGAAAATTCCCAAGCTGGAACCCTGTACCTCTTCACCCCCAAAGACTGCAAGGCTGATTAGTGGGGTTTATTGCATGGAGGCCTTTGGGCATTGCCACTGTAAGAGGCTCATTGCAATCATGCACTTTTTTTTGCAGAGAGGAAATTAAGGCTGGGAGATGCAGTGGAGAATCACGTTAGGTTGAAGGAGAAAATGGGAGACCTTGCCAAGCCACGAGACAAATATTCACCAAACGGTCAAAGGGGCTTATTGAGATGACAACCTGTGAACTCATGTATGTGGCTTGAATACAGAAACTTGTGGAGCAATCAAGTCAGTCACTTGTGCCATCTTGCCAGTTGTGTTGTTTACTGGCTTTGTGGCCTCAGAGTTTAATATCTGTGTCTGGGCTGATTCAGTGGGGGTTTCTACAGCTGAAATATGTCCCCTATGCTGTAATCCTATTTTGTCATAGCAACAGGCTTTATCCCTCTCCTAACCAGGATCGGGTATAGCTGGGCTGGGAAGGTTTGGTCTTTCTTCTGTCTTGCAGCCGAGAAAGCAGCATTTGAACAGGAAGACAAAGCGAATCTGTAGTATTTAGGATCTGAGATTAGTTTAACAGAAGCTCTGGTACCAACTAACCATTCTGGTACTGTGTTCCTCTACCTTCTTCCTTCATTCCTAGTCTGCCAACGCTCTTTTTGGTCTATTCCCTCTTAGTCGAGTGGGAGATGTCGAGACAAAGAAGCTCAAATTGTGTTTAGTCCAAGCCTTTGCCAAATTTCTTCTCTACCTCGTTCAATGCGTGGATGCTCTGTGGACTTTTTAATTCCTTAAGATGATCATGTTCTTACTTGACGTAGATGTTTAATAGCTGGACTCACATGATCACATTACAGACATTTGAGAGATGGGAAGAAAACTACTCACACTGCTGTCATATTTCCTTCAATTATTTTTTTTCTATATCAGCTTTTTAATTCTATGTAATTTTAAGTTGTATACATAGGATTTATATAGATAGCCTTTTTCTCTTAGTGTGTCATCTCCTTTCCTCATATTTCCCATAGCTTTTATGGTTATCCTATTTCCAAAAGAAAAGGCAATTAAAGGAAACACCATCAGGATTCCTTTAACAAGTATCCTATACTATACTTATTTGGGAATAGTAGTTTATGTCTGTTGCCATTTGATATTATAAACATATTTTCACCAGTGGGAAGGAACCACCACTATATCTCAGAAACAGTGCTACCGTGGGTACGTCTCTGTGTGTTCAGTGCCAGGCCTTTCTGCAGGGCACCCACCTGGGAGGGGTGTGGCTCTGTACTCTCTAGTAAATGCCCCCTCCCCTTGTGTTTGAGCCTGTTCGTGTACATATGTCCTTCTATTTGGTAGACAACATGTGTCAAAATAATACACAATTATGAAGTAAATTTAAAAAGAGCAGGGAGAGCAAATGAGAGGCAGACAAGCAGAGCATCCCTTTTCCTAGTTGCCGTATGTAGTTAGAGAAAAGAATACTCTTATAACGAACTGTGTTAAGTGCACAAAAAGGTGCCACTTTTACCCAAATTTTTTTTTCATGAGTTTAATAGCATTTTTACTTAAGGTCTTTCCCCTAGGAAAAAAATGATGTAGAATGTTAGGGTGGAGGGCCAGGGAAGGTGTATTTTAAGTCTCTGATTCATTATGTTAGTTGTAAAAATTGCTACGAAGGAACAGTGAATAAATTTTTATTGGGAAAACTGAGTATTGCTTTCTCTCTCTCTCTCTCTCTCTCTCTCTCTCACACACACACACACACACACATAAACACACTTCTTAATTGAATAATTTCATTCCTAAATTCTCATTAGGATTAGAAGCATTATTGGAGGTGCTAGGTGACCCCTACACCTTTGAATAGCATATCTTTTTAAAAGTAATCAATTTTCTCCAGGCTTTCACTCAAACTGTAAGTTAAAACTAAAGCCCCAGAAGAGAAATTTGGCACTGATGAGAGCGAATCCCAACGTTGCCATTACTGTACCATGTTCGCTTGTAGCAAATCATACCCTTTCTTCCCCCCTGCAGTATTCTTAACTTGTAGCTAGAAGAAATAATTGGTTAGGTAGAAATGTATCATTACCAGACAAGCTTCATGAAATTGACTTTAAAAATCTTTGTAAAATATGAAGCATATGTTTAAGAATAATATTAATTAGGTCTCAGTCAGTTTGCATGTGCTTCAAAAAAACATACAATAATAAAAAAAGAGAGAGAGAGAGAGAGAGAGACCTGCTTCTTATTTACACAGCCCAGTACTTTGAAATTTCTCATGGCAGAAAGCAGTCCTTCATGTACATAACCTATGAATTATCCTTGAAATAAAATGTTTAATTACAGTTGACATTTCTGAACCCATTGCAGGTGGTGCCCATCTGAAGAGTGACATTGTTTACTACACTACAAGGCTCCGGGCCTAGTGTCAGAGATTATAAACCAATTTCCATCCCTGCTTTAATGCTGGTTTAATATCAGAAGAAGAACTTTACTGTGTAAATATTAAACATTTTGTTTAAATATTAAGTACCAAAGGTCTTTTCCTTTTGATTATTAAAACAGGAAGAGCCCCAACTTTGAAAGAGGTGCCTTGTTGAATTAAGAAAATGACTGGTTCTTTACCTTCAGGTTAATTATCACTGGCCAGAGATGTGTGCTCAGGCAAAATGTCAGTTGTCTACTTGTGCCATTGTGAATTTCGGTCATTAAACAGCAATAGGTGACCAGGAGTCACCCTTACTAATAATGAGTTTATTGGGAATTGTACATTTTCTCTTGACCTTTGCCTAAGAAATGGTCTGATAATTATAATCGACCAAGAAATGCTGTCTCCTTGCTGGATGCAGATAGAGCAGGTTGGGGAATCTCATCCACAAGGAAGTGACCCGTGACTGTTCCAACTGTAGTAGCACTCATTGAGTTTGACCACCATCAAGCTGCAAAGGAGCTGATCATCTAGGGTTGACAAGAAGGGCCCCATTGTGAAATACAAGTTTGTTTGCCCACCTGAGATCAAAATTAAACCAGAGAAGTAGAATTATATAAATATCTGGCCTGCAGACAAATGCTCAAGATGGATGAATTTTCCAATTAATTGGGATAGGAGCTATTATGTGAATATTCACAATTCCTCTTAATTGTGGAAAAATGAGCTTTCTTTAATTCTGTGGTATATAGAATTTGCTTGCTTTGCATCCTTTTTCTTATGCATTGTCTTAAAATTCTTGAGTAGAGAACTCTGCACCTATTGTATGAGAGATACAAATGTTACTTTTGCATTGATAACTATTGGGTCTAACTTACTGAAGTGCTTATAAAAGGGTAGATAAGTTCTGCTTTTAGGCTTTTGGTATTCAGCATCTCTAAATATGGAAGCATCTTTAGGATTCTAAGAATGATGATGAAACCAGGCAAATCTTGTTAGGAGAATGTTTTAGAGCACACTAGTTTTGAGGGGAAAGGGAAGTTGACTTTTTTTCCCAGAACTGTTGAACCTATTAATATTTCCATGTAGGGGATTAGATGGTAACATTACAAAGCAGCTTATAGGACATGCATCAATTGGTCAGTACTTCACAAGCACTTTTTAAAAATCTCTTCAATTATTAATCAATTAGCATATACATATATAGAGCATCCAACTGGTACCTGGCATTGTGGTGAACCTTCAGACAATTAAAACACATCAGAAAAGTAAAGATTAATTTACTAGATCCATCTAGAAAACAATTTTACATATTAAACTATTTAGCAGAAGGAAAACAAGGTTGTCTAGTCAGAGTGTGATCAGATTTTATAAGATTTTAGTAACCAGGGAAATGAAGTTGGGAGCAGTACTGTCCTTGAGCTGTATGATGTGGGGAGACTTACATACTGAGGGGCCTTTAGTAAGGGGAGAGGTTGGGATTGGAGAGTCCTACTGGAAGCTATGGCAGTAATATAAATTTAAAAGGTTTAGGTTAGTGCAGGACAGTGGGAATAGACTAGAAATGTGGTTTCTAGAAAATTTTAAATTTAGTGGTCACTAGTAGCTCTTTAAAAATTATGTTTCTCATTATTTTTCCGTATGTCAGGAGTATGGAAAATGTAATCCCATGGCCAAAGAATTAGTCAGGGATTTGGAAGGCATGCATTATTTTCTTGGTCAAATTACTGAAGCTCTGTATGATTTTGGATTTCCTATACCTTCTGGCTTCCCTGCTTTAGATGTAAAGTGACCATAGCAGGTGATCTAACTACTAGATAAGACTTTAAACATGTTTTAAGCTTCCTATGTGAAAGACTCTGGAATTAAAGAAATTCTTTTTAATATCCATGACTAAATTTTTTGTTCACGCCAACCCCCAAAGGGAGGACGGCAGCTTGCATTTGAATCAAAACTCATACATTATTGACCTTTGAAACATTAGTTTACCTTTTCTTTATTTGTGTGTCATCTGTTAGTATCCTTCAAAGATTTCCTCTTTTGAAAGATTTAGAGTTCTGCTTATTGAATTTGGTAGTTTAATTTAATATGATTCAATTTTAAATGTCTACTTTAGCAAAATCTTTGAGGTGCTTCCTTAGTTGAGATTTCTTTAGTCTTACAGTGCTGTTTTCCAAGTGTAAATATACTTTAAAATGTGAGGAGCTTTTTATGGTTAAGAGTCTTTATGGTGACTATAGTTAATAATACTGTATTTTAGATTTGAAACTTGCCAAAAGAATAGATCTTAAGGTTCTAATCACAAGAAGAAAAGTTCGTAAGTATGTATGGTGATAGATGTAGGTTTAACATGGTGATCATTTTGTTATATATATATATATCAAATCATTATGTTGTACACTTAAGCTAATGTAATATTATGTGTCAATTATATCTTAATACACTTCATGTTTTCTACTAATATTATCTTTTGCCTACTTTTCACTCAAAAAAGAATTATTGACTTATTATATAAAAAGATCTTTGCCATACATACTCAAGATATCCCAAAGTGAAAGATGTCTTCTATTCATATAGGAACTTAAAGTCTAGTTGGAAAGATCCAACATTTAAACACAATGGCATGTGAGTGGCAAAATAACCAGTGGGATATGCATTTATTCAGAAGTATATACACTACCTGGCACACTTGGCATATCCAAGTATGTAATGTGTCAAGAGATAAAAGATGAACTCCAACTGCAGAGGTCTTTGAATTAGGCCCAGGAGGAGGGGAGGATTCTAATCTGGAGGGAGAGCATTCTCAGCCCAGGGACTCTCTTTACAAAGGTATGGAGGCACCAAGTGCCAAAGCTGTGGCCAGGGGAGGCTACTATAAAGTATGTACTTAGTCTATGCTCCATACACACAGCACATAAATAGAAATGTTTAAGAGGCTATAAAATGGAAAGAAAATATGGGAATACCAGTGAATATCAATGAGGAGATGACAGATGTGAAAGATGTCTGATCAAGCTAAATTACCATTACCTTTTGAAAAACCATAACTATTTAGAAAGTGAATTTCCATTTATGTCACAAGAGAAGATGGTTTTAGTACTGTGTCCTCATGTCCCTAGTTCCTTGGTCAGAGGTCACCTCCTCCAACTCATTAGAAGCAGATGGAGCAGTCACCTTTCCCCACTGCTGATTTCTATCTCAAGGAACCTGGGAAATATATTTCATTTTCAAAAGTATCATTGATAGAAGTGCTCCCACTTCACTCTTGGGCTCTTTACAGACCATGTTATTCTTGGAAATGTCAACATATTAAAACCCATGCAATGTGAAGGTTCAGGGATAAGTTCTCTGGAGATTCTTGAAACAAGAGTCACTTTACCAGAGGTAGAACATCCTGGTCTTTTAGGTAATATTACTGTGTAAATACAAATCACCACAATTATAAATGGGTACTCCTCTTAGAGAATGAAAAGGATTGTTTCTCTAAGTTCTTAAAAGAAAAAAGCCTTCATAAATCCACTCACAGCCCAGGAAGAAACACTCAAAAATTTGATGTTGTATAAAAATAGAGCAATTTTTCCAGATGAGGACAAGCACATTAAAGAGAAAATTATTCTCTACCCAAAGCTGGCTTTGTTTATATAATGTTCCTTCCTATAAACCCCTTGAAGATAGGCATCACTTTTAAATTTCTCAAGAAACATATGAAATGTGCCATATTTAAGATATTTTGACCTAGCTTCTGTTTATAAGGATGCATTAGTAAAATCACTTTCAGGTTTTGGATAGAGAAAGTACCTATCTTTACCTAGATCTGTTTAAAGATTTGGGGATAGAGATTTAGATGGCTATATATTTCACAATGGAAATATGGCTGAAACTTCTTATGCAGAAATTTTAAAAAGTGGTGATTATCAAATAATTAACATCTTCCCGCCATTAGGCACATCAGTGAAATAGCACATGCTATAGTTTATTAATATATTTTATTGCAATTAATCACCCTTTCGGTTTTACTGAAAGCAAACCTGTTGAAAATATTCTATTTTGAACTAAACGTGTTGGTAATATTTTAGGACACCAAGTTTTAAAAGTCTAGAACTGACCCTCTGTCAAAAGGACTGTATAAATGAAAATTTTTTCTTGGCTATTTCATTGTTTTTTATGCACTATTGACAAAAATCAAATTTTGTTTCAGAAACGATTTCAAATAGATCCATTTTGGTTCTCTTGACATTTTAAACTTGTTTATGTAAAATTATTTCATCTTTTTTTATTGAAAGGCACTGAGCATTTCACAAGTAATGACATATCCTCTGGTGTGGAATGGTTGTTGAATCAGGTTTAAAAATATGGAATTCTAACATAGAGAGGTGGAATAATTGGGACAGGTTTTGTCGTGGCATTGTTGTGGAAAGAGAATATACACACAGAAGCCTTAGCCTATTTCTTGCCTAAACAGGAGAATCAAGAAAACCTAGATTGCCTTTTCTTGGAATTTACCCATATTTTAAAACATATACCAGTAGTTGTTTATCAGCAGAGTTAAATTTTTTTTTCTTCCAAGGTAAGCAACAAATTATATCAGATGAAAAGGAAAGAAGGCCAATTTCTTTTATTTTTCATCAGAGTAAACCCTAGCATGAAGCATATTGATACAATTTCTGTGGGCTGGTAATTTTCACAACCCACTTACAAGGCAATAATACATTTTCCAGATATTCAAATAATATGTATTACAGAGATTTGAAGGCAAAGAAAACGGCTCTCGCAAAAAGAAATACAGCCAAAGGTACCCTTCATTTGAAGAAATGCATAGAAAGAATCCACTATTAAGAGTTCCTTATGGGAATGATTGCTTGTCCTGTGTATCAGCCCCATCCTATGAATTATAGCAAGTGGATTCCTGCATTTTGAAGAGAAATGATTACTTATTATGTATCTCTAATTCCAAGCAGCACAAACTAAAGAAATTTCCTTTCTGTTATCTCAAACTTTAAACTCCCATATCTGTTTTTGCCTTTTTGAGAGGTCTGTGAACTGAAAATTACATCTCAACACACTGAAATTATTACTGAGGCTTGATCCTAAGGGGTAAATTTTCAGGACATGGCAGTGGGATTTAGCTGGGTAATTCTTATTAATACTAATAACAGTCAATTACTAGACTCTGGAATGTACCTGAAGAATTTCACCTGAAGTCTAAATACATGAAAACAATCTCTTAATCACACCCGATATCATACCTTCATGGGACCAAAGAGAAAAGATGAGAATATTAGTTTAAAAAATTAAAAAGAATCACAACTTTAAAAAAAGATTACTTCAGCTCATAGAAAAATTCATATTGCTTTCACATCTTATCAAACATACACAGAATTGGTGGGAAAACATTGCAAAAGCCAAAATAGATGACATATCAACCTTCATGCAATGCCTAATGACAAAGCCATGCCATTTCCACATGCAAGCTTTGGGAACGTGTGATGCTTTGTTCTCCCTAATTAGCAGGCTCTTCCTAGACCTAATCATTTTGGGAGGGAAAGTCTAGACTAAATTTAATATATGAGCCTTCATTGAGTTTAGTTTGGTTCTCATTCTGTTTCATTTGACTCTTGTGTTCCCTGAGTTTAATAAAATTATTAGCCAATATAAATTTAATTTGTCAAAAATACCTCACCCTACAAATTCAGCCTTTGAGAATGCATTGCCTAGAGAGGATTTGGCTTTAGACTGTATTGTACCTTGTCATAAGCTTATGATAAGCGCTCTTGAGATTGGCTATGACCCCTTCAGCAGGCATTACCCTCCCTACCCATGAAATTCCACCCTCCACCCCTGCTCCCGGCCCTACAAAATCCACTTCAATACTTTGAACATTGATTCATTTTCCTTTACCAGACAACCATCTCTTCTAGTGGCTGAGTGCAGGCTTCTTAGTCAGACTTAAAGCTTTGAGACTTTGGGCAAATTAGTTATCCTCTCTGGGTTTCATTGCCCTCCTCTGTAAAGTGGGGCAGCCACTATCTCATAGGGTGGTTGAGGGAATTAAAGCAGTTAAGAAATATAAAGCTCCTTTCTGAAAGGCCACCTAGCATACAGTAGGAGTACTGCAATCCCATAGATCTTTGTATAGCACCCTCTTGTATTTATATAATGATCTTATTTTGTCTCCTTAGGGCTTAGGTCCTTATTTTGCTATGTAGCCTTAATGGGCAAGCAAAGAATGGGAAGGACCCAAGAAAGCAGTCCACCACGTGTGAGAAAGGACAGGCAGCAATGCAGAGGACAGCATTTGTTTGGAACATCGGAAGAAAGAGTAAGAGAAGAGGGTGCAGAGGCCAGATTTAGGTAGAGAATTTCTGGGGTGCTGGGGAGCTGAGGGCAGGAGAGAGGAGGAGGAGAAGGAGTGCAGGAAGGGACAGGAGGAGAATATGGTGTCAAGCTGGAGCAGAGCCTCCACATGTGTAAACAGAGATTGCCAAGCAGTGCTGTTCACTCTCTGACATCATGGAGAGACTTCAGTAAAAGGTTTACATTCTTTTTTTTTTTTTTTTTTCATCTCTCCCTCCCTCATCTCTCTCCCTCCCTGCCACCCTGCCCTTTGTCCTTTCTTCTCCTTTTACTTTAACATGGCATTTATGTTATTTACTTTTGGGGATGGATTAATAAGCACAGTACCATTTTTCCTTCTCATCAGGGCCACTCTGTAGGCATACATATCAGCAACATTGTCCCCTCAGTGGCTTGTGGGGCTTTCCATAGAGGCTTGCGTGTGGCACATACCACTCCCGCCCCCCAACAATATTAATCCCATGGTGAATATGCTGTTTCCAAGCTGCCTTTTTTAATGAATATGTTTTGGAAAGATTTCTCCTCACTTTAATGTAGCAACCCAATAATACATACCACTCTACATAGACTTCAGATCTTTATAGTGTTGAAAATGCTTCTGTCCTCATGGTCTCATTTGTTTTCCCCACAGTAATTTTGCACATTTGCAGGTCAGGTACTGTCATTCTTATTTTATGCAGGAGGAAGGACATGACTCAGAGATGTGCTGGTCCTAGCACTGATAAGGCCCTATGACTATTGCTTTGTATTCATTCTACCCTGAGTGTTTCTAAAAGGTCTAATGGGCGCATATGATCTCTCCATTCTCTGGGATTCTAGAATTCCTTCTGCATTTTTCTCAGAATTCCATAGTTTTCCTTTATTTGTGTACTAATTGTTTCAGGTTTATCTAGCTTTCCAGCTCAATTATAAAAGTTCCTTTTGGCAAGGTGCTGACCTTCCTCAGGATGCGCAGAGCCTGTGTGTGAGGCCAACCAGTTTCTTTGTCCTGGTACAGAAGCTAGATAGTGGGACTGCTTGTTCCTACTTTTCTGTTCTGGGAAGTCTTGCCTTAGGTCATAATGCTGACATGGGGATTAGAACCCACAACCTCTGTTCGCCCTTTCTGAGGTTTAGCCCTCTGAGCCATGCTGCATTTAAGTTTAGTAATTAGCACTTAGAAAGCCATTGAGGTCAATCCCCATTGCGCCTGTGTAAAGTTTGAACTCATTTAATTGTCAAAGCCTCTCAGAGAACATTTCTGTATAATTCTGTGTATTTTAAAATAAACTAATGCCGTTATCTATATTCACTTAGAATGGGATGCAGTAATAGTATATGGACAGAACAAAAATCTATTAATACTCACATGTGTGGTAAGGTGACATTCAGATGCATCTGTTTCCTCTCATAAAGTCACCTGCTGGAAGCCTATTGAGTAAATGTTAATGAATTTGGGTGTACCTTAGCTGCAAATGGATCAGATCTTCCTAATGTAACATTACAGCAACCTAGATTCACTTGGATCATTCTGCTGATTTAAATTAAATTGAACATCAAAGCCAGCAAAATGTATTAGGGAGGAATTAGGTGAGCTACAGAAGCATTTAAAGGGTGTTCTTAGAGCCCCAAGAAGAAGAGAAAGATAGGAATATCTCTTTGTATTCTAGCTTAAAGCCCCAGATATATTTGGAGAGATGGACGTGATGATTCTGTTGTATGAGTGGAGTTTGCCATATGACCTCCACTAATGTTTAAAGATTGCTCCATAGTTTAGTCTTTAAAACATCATGCTGAAAGCATGCCGTCAAGTGCCTGCCAAATTTAATTTTAAAAATTTAGCTGGCTTTTAGCTAGAGGTGAGGGGGGAAAAACATTAAAGATTTTGTTCTTGTTTTAACTGTTTAAAAAAAAGTTGAAACTTGGATTTTTCTATTTGGTCAGTTATTTTGAAAATAGCATGCAATTGCCTCTCAAATCAAGTTGAAACTCATAAGTGGAAGGAAGTTCAGCACCTCTCCTCCTCTATCTACCTATTTGTCTTCTTTAATGTGTTGACATAGGCTGTTCTGAAGTCCAATATATTTAACTAATTCCTACCATGTTCATTAGCATGTATGAGACTTTACCTGTGGCTTTTCAAATGTGTTATCTCTTCATCATGAGGGTATAAATACGTAAGTGTATAATTTATGGATTTTGCTTTTGATGTAGCTTCTCATAGTATTTTTTAGAGTTTTCTATCTAGTGCGTCTACCTCATGACCCTTGCTGACTTACTAATCTAATTTAGAACATAAATTTGGTCAGTCAGCAACAAATACTTACAGAAAACTTAATTTTAACTATTTTTTCCTCATAGGGAAAGTTCTATGTGAAAAGCAGCCTCAATGTTTTGGTTGATAATATTGGTTCTCAGATATCTGTACAATTGTGAATGAAATAAGCTGTTTTTTCAAACTTCGGGAGGGATTTCTTCTTCTTCCCCCCCTGATAGATACGATTTCACTGGTGCTGTTAGGCCAGATTCTTTGTCTATCACTATATTGTCCAAAGACTCTCTTACGGGGCTCTTATACAAAATAAAAACCTCAACATAGAGAAATAATTGCATTGGTAGATGCTGATATTTGGCTAACAAATGGCCAGGAATTCCCATCATTGGAATGATTCCAGTATAGTTTGTTATAAATCAGAAGTATTCCATGACAAACAGAGAAAAGCAACTAACTTTGGTTTATGGTTACTGTTGATGGACAACAATTCTAAGTCCCACATCACATTATGAACATGAAGCATACCATGAGATGGCCAATACTGGGAACATTGTGTGTTTTGGTCTGAAGAGGATTTTCCATCATTTTTTTCCCCTCCAAAGGGATTCTTAGTACTCATGAAATATTCTCATGATGGAAAATATGGAAAGCATATAAAATTGGATCCACTTGCTCAAGAATCTATGTCGATCAGTAGAGATAGTATACATGTAGTACTTATATAAATATAGAAATGTTTCTAGTAAGTACCTTAAAAGGTAAAAAGAAATTGCAATTAATTTTAATATTTTAACTCCAAATATTCAAAATCTTATCATTTCAACATGTAATCAATATAACAAAACTAATGAGATGTTTTGTATTTTTTTCTTTTTTTTGTTTTGTTTTGTTTTGTATTTTTTCATGTTAAGTCTTCAAATCTGGTATATTTCACACTTAGTGGTACATCTTGATTCAGATTAGACATGTTTCTCAATAATAGTTTCTTTAGTAGCTTCTTCTCAATACTTTCTCTAAACTCTTCAATAGGTACATGTGGTTAAGGCTGCCATATTGGACTATTCAGATTTAGATGTACCATTTGTAGGGGTTAGGGACTCTAAAACTCTCTGGGTTTGAATCTTGCCTCTGCCTCAGTCTGTCTGTGACCATGGGCAAGTTAATTAAGTTTTCTGAGACTCAGTTTCCTAATACATAAACCAGGTAAAAATTATTTTGGTCTCATTGGTTTGTTATAAGAGTTAAATGAATTCAAAATACCTGATGAATAGTAAATATACTGCTCTAGACAATGCAAAAGGAATGATAGTACTGTAAAAATCACCTGAGCCTATAAGGGATTTTAAAAAAATGCATAATATCAAAGTTGTATTTCCACACTCACCATGTTATCATTACCTCAACCATCTAATCGTGTCATTCTGTGATTAGTTTTTATTGCTGTTTTGAGTGTGACCTCGTCTTATTTTGGGAGTAGCCTTCTTCTATTTCAGGTGTTAAGATAAAATTCTTTCTCACATATGTTTTCTAAGAAGCCAAAGGCTTGAAAGTAAGAAGTACAGACTTAGCCTGGTTTAAGATAGTTTTTCATTAGGGTAAATAACTTAGGTGGATAGAATGCAGTGATTTTTCATTGACTGAAAATATGCAAACAAATGGCAATTGTTTACTTTCCTGTTTGTACAAATTTTCTGCTAGATTTGGAGGAAAATGAAATCCATTTTGTCAGCATACACCATGACTGGCAACACTTACACTCTTCAGATAGCTGTCAGAATTCATGGACACCATGGCAATGTTGTAAAAAGCCTATCATAAGTTACAATATTCACATAGCTGCCAACCACCCATAACAAGTGCCAGACATCAATAACTGTCCCCATTGTCAAAGGGAGGCAGTAAGGACAAGCACCAGTGATACAGCTAACCAAGAGGACAATATTAATTCATGACTGAGGAATCCTTTGAAGCTAGCCAGAGACCAAAAAACCTCCCCCAAAACCAAAAAGAAAACAAAAACAAAAAAACCCCAAACACAAACACAAAAACAAAAAACACAAAGCAGGAATTCAGTCAAGCCATCCCTCTGGCTAAGGCCCATAGAGCAATCAAAGGTCAGCCCATGCCCCAAATTACCCATTTAGACCTCTAGGAAGAGGAGGATTGCAGAGTACACTGTTCAAAGGTGGTACTTTCTGTCACAGGATTCCGTAGTTCTTTTTTATTCTTGGGAGGTTGTGCCAAAAAAGATTATTGGCATGCTTTCTCCTGTTAAGAAACATTTGGAAGGTCCTTCTAGAGATCTGAGGAACTTGAAAGTTCACTCTCTCCAGTTCCCTCAATTACCTCTAACAAGACTGAAGTTCAGGCAAGTTAACTAATTGCTCAAAGTCAGATGGCCAATTCCTGAGAAGTCTGAAACAAGAAGACAGATCTATGAGGCTGGATTCTGTGCTTTAGTCTTTCCAGGCTTTCTTGCTACTCTGCTTTGATTTTGTTAGGGCAAGAATGATTTTCTGCTTTTCATTTTAGTTGGCATCCCAGGAATGGGAGAGGAGCTGAAGACAGGAATGGCAAAATCAGAGAAGTCCCCAGGCTGGTAAATTCATTCAACCACTCTCTCAGAGCTTCCCTTCACAGTGGGTGGTATTGTGATTCCGTAATGAGGCTTATCAGTGCCCTCCCAAAGGTACAGCTCATGCTTTCCACACTGTCTCCAAGGTCCGGAGTCTGGATTGCTCTGTGTTAACATACTTATTTCCATGTAAGCTCTATGAAAGTTTCTGTGAAGGCCTAAAATACAGCCAGAAAGTATCCTGGGATCTAGGAAAATGTAAGTCATTTAAAATACTTGTACATATTTAGAATGTGTTAAAATATAGACATTTCCTCTTTTGTGTTTCTACCAAATCTAAGTAGTATCCTGTTCCCACAGAGCTAAAGTTCCTAGAATGCTCATGTACTTCTAAAAATTAACTTGTTTTATAAATAATACTTTATTCTTACAAATACTAGTTTTGTAGGCAGCTGTACAATTGTGCTAAAAGCTCTGGACTTTGAGTTACAAGAACTGAAATTTTAAGACTCTGATCAGCTACATATTAGCAAACACTATCCACCTAAAATGGCCTTGATTGGGATTAAATAAAATAACATATGTGCAAACATTGTATAAACTATAAAGCATTGTACAAATATAAGAGCTTATTATTTTGCTCAAAATCTAATAGATATTTGCATTTATATATGGAAATCATTTATATTTATATAAAGTATTTTCTATATGATAGATAGGGATTATGTCCAGATTGAAGATGTTTATTGATAGGCTTCCTATCTAATTTTTGTGACCTATTTATTTTAACAAGACAGCTTACTTTATAGCTGACTTGGAATTTGTCTCAAATATTCAACTGACAGTGACTATCAGACCCACTGTTTATGGTACAAAAATCAAACTAACCATTTATAAAAATTTCTGCAGAAGATTCCAGCTAATGAAAGCACCATTTGTGGTGTGCTAAAACATGCGCACACATAGGTATTGCCCCATTTATCAGACATGAGAGCTAATTACCTCATACACCACTATATCTCTTCCATTCTCTGCATTTCAATTCCCAATATTAACACATAGGTGGTCAAGCTGACCATCGAATAGCCTGCATGAGCATGAATGCATTAAATAATTTAATGTTGGAAGAGTTTATTAAACTGCCACATTCTAATCAGCATGCGTACCTGCCTTCATTAATTTTGCACTGGTCCATGGTGTGTCTCTACAGCCAACACGGAGAGCACTAATGTTAATAGGAGCTCTTAACAAACAGGACCAGTTAATCAAGGAAAATTTACTATTAACCACATGACCATGCATACTGCAATCTAATTACAATCAGATTTAACCCTCACCCTACCACACCCATTTAGACATCTTTCTTATTATTTGTCAATGAAACTGCAGAAAATAGGGTATCATTATTTCATTTAGAGTGAGAGATATATTTGCATCTGGACGTGGTTGTGAACATGAGGCGGTTTTCTGCTTGCTCCTGTCCCATGTTGGAGCAATTCAATTTTGTTTAAAAGATCACTGGAAGAAAGCTCTGGTTCTGTCCCCTAAATGATTTTTGATTCTTTGAAAATAATTAATTACAAGAGAGAGTTTCTCTGGATGCATATCCATACTCTGAGCTGATTCAGGTGAAATTCACCATTTGGCAAGTTACAGTTATTGCTATGTAAATGACGTGGATAAAATCTAGATCATTTAGTTTAACTGTTTAACAAAATAATCTGAGATATTAATGTTAAGTCTCATAAGATTGGAGGCCCATCATTTAATCAGATTTGGCTACTTCAATACCAGTGAATTGGACAAACACCTACCATAATTGGCTGTTTTGCATATGTAGAAGTATATAAAAGGGAAAAGATAGGATAATCAGGGTTTTTTGTGTGTTTTCACTTCTTCAAGTTGTCACGGTGCCTGTTTTATTACATGAGATCATGTAAGTTTGTCTGTTTTTACAGTGGATCTCTGGTTTGGTGATTATGCCATTTGTTGTAAAGAGGTATAAGTCTGATTCAGAGTAAGAAGGAGAGCTTTAAGAATTCAGAAATGTCAATGCCAGTATTTATGAAATATCAAGGAGAGAAGTTATAGCATTTTTATTAATATTTTGTCATATAATCGCTTTGCTCCTTGGAATATTAGCCCACGGTGGAGGAATTTAAGAAGTATCCCAGCAATTTGCTAAGAATTTCAGCTTCATAACTGAAGGGACTTTTAAAAGTACTTTCTTGAAAGACTCTATCTTACTTAAGATAATTCTTTTTATGGGACTAATAACGACTATCTCCCTTTTGGATATTTTAATTTATTTTAGGTCTCATTATCTTACATCAATGTTACAAAGAATTCCATGTAGGTCAGCTATGGAATCGGATGAACTACACATTTATTTAAAGTGAGTTTGGTTAAAGGATACTCTTGTATTCTGCATTATAGGGTAGCATCTTCACATCTGTATTACATTTTTTTCCTTGTGACTCACAGGTTTCTGTGTTTTTTTTTTTTTTTACAGTGTTTCTTGTTAGAAGGGAACAATTGTACCTAAGTGTTATATAGCAGAAGAATGGTACACAAGAAATATCCAACTAGAATGTGGACTTGAAAGAAAATGTGATATAATATACAAAATTCAGTGCACATAGCTGACCATGAATCCTCCATTCTCTGAGAAGATGGTGAATTCCCCAGTGCCACTCTCAGTATCAAGTAGAACAGGGCTAGAGTTTTGTCAGACGTAGCTGAATACTCTTTGGGCTACTGGAAGAAAATATGACTCATGCCACTCTTTTCTGAGGGCTCTCATTTAGGAAATATAGTATCTGACAATATGTATCTTTCTCTTACTATTCTTAAGAAATTATTGAATAACATTGTATTCAAAGGGAAAAGTCCTTTTGAATTTAACAAGAAAAAAATAATCATCAAACTTGAATAGGAGTGTTTTCTAAAATGTCTGACAAAGTGCAAATAACTCTTTTTGGAACTAATACTTCATATTTAGAATATCTTTGCCTTGCTTTAGTTTGTTCTGAAGGTGAAATGTTGTCACCTTGATGGTTTGACCAAGTCTTGTCTGTATATATCATTGTCTAAACAAGTTGTGAGGTTAGGTGGGAAAGTGTTTAAGAGACTGGGGCTCAATTCTGTTTCTAGCTCTGCTCAGTTCTCTCATCTGTAAAGAGAATGTGTTAGATTTGCTCATTTCTAAGGATTTCTAAGCACATTAAGTATATGAAGTAGTAGAATCTAAGGAATAAGATTCCCTTCAAAAGTTCAGAAACCTCAAATGAGCAGTCAGGGAATGTTAAATGGATGGCTTTTTAATTTTTTTTTCATGTTCAAAAATAAAGACATCTAATTCCAGGTCCCTTGCTCTCTTCTACTTCTTGCAAAATGTACAAACTTCACGTAGAGGGATGATAATGCGATAGTACCCTATATGACCCATAAATATAATTTAGTTTGGAAATGTCATATGATAATCCAGCATAAAGCCCTGTTCATCAAAGGCCTGAGCTGTCAGGTCGTGATGGTGCTTTGATTATTTTATACATTTTTACACAGGGAAGAACAAAAGGCACATTCCACACACAACTTAAGAAAGAAAAGTTTAATAGAGGGTTTATCCTTTCCGCAATGTGGTTAATACTGAAAATGTGGAAGAATAGATATGTTAAATTGGCCAGGCAGTTTGTGTCTCTCTGTCTGTCCGTCTGTCTGTCTGTCCGTCTCTCTCTCTCTCACACACACAACACACACACAAACACTGAACATCAGAGAAGAATTTTGATGTTATGTAAGTGCAAGAAATATGAATATAATAAACAACATTCACCCTGAGTCGTGGTGTTTGTCTGGATTCACGGGGAGTGTTCACCAACTAAGATTGCACAACTACTGGAGGTGTTACATTTGCTTGAATAACCCCAGAGGGCTGGAGCTGGGAGCCAGGAAAGGAGAAGGTGCAATGTGGGGAGGTCCTTTGGTGAGCATGATGCAAGTTTACAGCCTTGCCCGCCATCCAGGGAAGGTGAATCCCACAGGAAAACACTTAAAGCACCCACTCGTGGCTGTACATGTATACACACTCAGAGCGCGTGCAGATGTGCATTTGCGCACCAGTCATCGGAATCTGTAATTGGCGTTTTCCTGGGGGAAGGCAAACTGAGAGAGTGAGAGAACACAACAGATCTTTGATCTGCTGCATCTGTGTGAGTTGCCTGTGTGAGCCCATTATGCTACCGGCAATTCTCTTGAGACACAGGTAAGAAAAAGGAGAGTGTATAAGAAAGAAATTAAAATAGAAAGGGAAAGCTTGAAACCCAGAAACAAAAACCGAAAAAACACTTTCCATTTTCTTTATTTTCCCTGCATCTTCTTTTTCTTTCTCAGCAACTTCAGCTTATGATGCTCTCTCTCTCGGGAGAACAGATAAGTCGTTTCAGGTGAAGCCCAGAATTGTACTTGTCCTTGGGTTATGCTCTCCTAGGGTAATGTAACATTCAGTACCATGTAACTAGTGAGACAGTTGGCCAGTTATTCAGGATATTTCTGGCCTCTAATAGGGGATGAATTTCTATATGAGATTGACTTTGCAAGGAGAAGCTTTAAGAAAATTCTACTGCAAATCTATAAAGATCCAACAAACAATATTTTTCATTATATAGCTCATGTTGCTATCATTGAGAGAACCTGATATTGGAATACATATTCATTCAAAGTGTGAGATAAGATTGTGTATTTTGCTAAAAAAATTGCATCCAAAATACCAAAAAGAAAATCTCAGAATGTTTTAACAAATGTTATATTAAATACCTACATGATGTGATATTGTGCCAACTTAATTATAAAATTTAGTATTCATTAAAATTTTTCACTGCATTTGAAAATAATGTGTAGGTTTAAATTTTCTCACTTTGTAAAATTTTCATCTAGGTATGATGATTGCTGAAAGCTCATAACATGTTGTGAGTTAAGTCAGTTATTTGTAGCCCAATAATTTCAAAAGCAAATTTACAAATATTTTTTGGAACAATAATTATAGCAATATTAGGTTTAATGTGGTCATAGATATACTTTTAATCAGTGTTGACATGTTGGGGGAGGGCCTAAGGCTAATGGTGATCTGAAAAAAACCTGGAAAAAGAGTCAGTTGTTTTAAAGCAGCTTCATTGAAGATACTGGTGTTTTAAGGGACTGTTTCTAGAATTCTCTGAAGGTGACAAAGCTGCATTCTTTATTCTTAAATTGAAGGGCATCAAGGTATTCTTGAATATCTGCAGGGATGGTGAATGATTATATGAAGCCCTTATAGCAGGATGGCTCTCCCTGCTGCCTTGATACAGCTCTTGGACACCTAGCACTACCTGGTTGTTAACTATAATGATACCCTACATGTGGGCTCACTTTGACTTTCTAGACTCTTCACATGAGCTTTTGTAACCTTGCTCTATTTCACATAAAGTCATACAGCTGAATTTGTCTCATATACTGCTCAGCATGTTTTGAAGAAAATATCTCTCTCTCTGGGCTGTCCCTGGGCATGGCATGGCAGCACATTAAGAAGACATTCCCCAAACCAACATTAGACAATTTTCTGGAGGAACTCCTTTCCTGGCAGGAGTTTCTCCCTTTATTTTGGGTTTCGTCTTCACCCTAATAATCTAGGATAATTCGAAGAGTTAGCTAATGTTTATTTACATCAGACTAGCAAAGAAAAAGAAAATGATGGTCTGAGCCACAAGAATAGTATCCACTTGATCCTGAGACAAAATTAAATAAGGTTGGCAGTTTTTTTTTTTTTTTTTTAATGCTTACTCTGAGTAACCACACAGCTACTGTCAAAACTGGCTTGCACTGAATTGTGCTATTGCTAGGCTGGATCTTTTTTTTCTGAATTGTACCAAGTGGATAATTTTAATTCACATTTACTACATTTTAGAAGGATACAACCCATCTTTACTTTTTCCCCTTCCCCTCTTCCTTCCCTCAGCTCCCTTTTTCTCTTTTACATTCTTGATTTCTACTCTGACTTGCTTTTGGGCAAACTTCTAATCGAAATCTTTGTATCTCTCTCTGAGTCTACTTTCTTCTAGAAAAGACTCATTCTTATAAAAATCATGATAGTTTGACAAGCTGAGGGCAATTACCTGATCAATATCAGTCAGAATGAGAAGCCCATGATGGATGCCCCTTTGGATTGAAAGAAAAGCAGCAGAGACATATTAAATTAAGCTAGTCCCATTTGGCCCATCACCAGAAGATACTGAAACAAGGTAATTTGACCTTTAAAAAAATCGAGAGACTGTCTGCATCACCCTGGTATGAAGAAAGGTCTCAGACAGGGTAATTAGAGAATTTCAATAATTGCTGGCTTTGCAATAAAGGATTTTTTTCAAGTCTTTTTTGGAGCTCAAACTAGAAATTAAGGAAAATTAGTGAGCCCATTTCCTCAGTTCCTATCGAGTAGGTGGGGATATTCCATGGGGCAAGATGGGCAGAAGACAAAATGGAAAACAAGTCATTGCTCCCCCTCAGACACCATAAGTCTTAACGTATCCTTTTCAACTTGGCAGGTTAATAAACGTTTTAATTATACTTTTAGCTTGGTACTTTTTCTAAAGCCAAACAGTAAATCTCTTTAGATTATGTTGTCATTGGCTGTTAACATAGCTAACAAGGCAATAGATCTCAGGTATTTAGCCATCATTACTTCTCATTGGCTCAAATCATCAGAATCAACAACTGCGCACTCAGAGGAATTAATACGCCCTCGAATCTAAATATCACTATGAAAAGGTGACCTTCACCCACTAACGGTACACCGCATTTTTTAATGATTATACAGCTATAGAAATGAGCAATGATTTAAAAATCATTTAAATCATCTCCCTTTCACTGTGACAATGGCTTAAGGCATTTTCCTACTCTTCTTCATCTAATCCAAAGGTTAGTGGACCTGATAACCATAAATAAAACACTGCAGGATTGAACATTTTGGGGACCTGGCATGGGACACTCAATAGAAATCCAGAGTCAGAGAGACCCTTAAGAAGTTGTCTTTTCTGTTCAGTGTTCTTAAACTTTTGATGCATAAAAGGTACCTAGACAGCATGGTCCAGTATGCCTGGGGAAGGTGCAGGGATCTGCATTTTCACAGGAGTCCCAGGTATTACTCTACTGGCGGTCCATGGACTCCATATTAAGACGCACTATGTGTAGACTTCCTTTCTGTTAGCCTCTGGCAGTGTGGAAAGTACACCAGCTTAAAGTGATGAGAATCAATCACTTTTTTGCAAAGGCTTCCATGGAAATGGACTAAGACTCATTCAATCAAATCACACTATCTACGGCTTTGATGTTCAGTCACTTGCCTGTTAAGAACTGCCACTTCTCTTCCTCAAGCTAGAATCCTTTTGTTTCGTTTCAGTTTGTTTTTCTTAAATGTATTCTTACAATAGTGTTCCCAGGGAAAACAATGAGTTTTTATTTTATCTTTTACCATCAAATATGTGCTTTCCCCTTTTTAATATAGGATGGCAAGGTTTCTGATTCCCTCCTAAGTGTCGGGCATCTTTCTTGCCTGGAAGAAGAGAAATTTGTAAATCAATTCACTTAATTCCGAGTTGAAGCCAAAGGTCTTGTGACATCATCACCTCTATTCTGCCTCTTGCTCATTCAAGCCCACCACACTGGCCTCCTTGTTAACCCTTTTCTCTATTTGGAACACTATTCCCAGATTTCCATTTCATATCTTTGCTTAAATCCCACCTTCTTCCAGAGGCCTCTCCTCACCACCCTATTTAATTCTGAAATGATCATATATATATTTTTCCCCATAGCACTTATTTTCTCCTAAGATGCTATTTAATTTACTTAAAAATATTTGTGTTAATTTTCTGTTAATCCCTAACGGTGTATAAGTTCCATGAAAGTTGGAATTTTTTTTTAAGATTTATTTATTTATTTATTTATTCATGATAGACAGAGAGAGAGAGAGACACAGGCAGAGGGTGAAGCAGGCCCCATGCCGGGAGCCCGACACGGGACTCGATCTCGGGACTCCAGGATTGCGCCCCAGGCCAAAGGCAGATGCTAAACCACTAAGCCACCCAGGGATCCCCTGGAATTTGTTTTTTTAGGCTGAAACATACAGGTAACTAGAACAGAACCTGGCATATAGTAAGTGTTCAACAAACCTTTGTTGGATGAAAGAGTAAATGTCTAATTACATATGACATTTCCTTTCTCACAAACACTTGCATTTAAATCTAAGAAAGATTAGAGGAAGCAATAGTTAAGAAAGCAGAAATTCACTTATTATTTAGATTATCATTAATTCACATATGATTCAGAAAATATATTTGAATAGTAGGTATTCTAGGTGAGGCTTAAATTATGCTACAAAGATTATTAACTCTCAGCCTACTCCTCCAGCCAGATGTTTCACACTCTTAAACATGAATACTGATTGCTGTTGTAACTAAGGGCAGAGGAATCAGAGAAAGTAGTAAACCATAGGGAAAAAGCAGAATGAGTGAAAACCAGAATTAGCATTATCCTACTTGTATTGAAGATATTGTTAGGAACCTGATGCTACTTGGCATTTTGTACATATTTCCATTGAAAATTATTTTCTAAACTTACAGAAATAGCTACCATTATGGAGAATTTATGATGTCTTACACATGATGCTATGTTTCACAAACATTATCTCCCTTCTTCTTCAGAAGAATCCCATTACGTGTGGTGTCAAGATTCACTGACTTACAAATGGCAGACAATCCAAACTAAACTGTTTTATTTTTTTTTTAATTTTTTTTTAAGGATTTTATTTATCTATTCATGAGAGACACAGAGAGAGAGAGAGAGAGGCAGAGACATAGAGAAGCAGGCTCCACACAGGGAGCCCGATGTGGGACTTGATCCTGGGACTCCTGGATCATACCCTGAACCGAAGGCAGATGCTTAACCACTGAGCCACCCAGGTGTCCCCAACTTAAACTGTTTTAACCAAAGGCAAACAGAAGAAAAGAATGAGTTCATTTGGTTCATGTATCTAGAAAATCAAGAAAAAAAAATGTGTTGATATCGATTACTCAAACATTTAAAATCAGCAAAATAAAAATATATTAACTTTCTGAACATTTAAAAATGACATCAGCAGAGTATTATTCTGAATTTATATTAATATAGTTAATCAGTTTCTTAGCCATATCTCTCTTAGCTAGCACCACGTTATATCTGTGTGGCGGTTAATTTTTTGTGTCAACTTGACTGGGCCACAAGTTAACTACCCAGATATTTTGTTAAATCTCATTCTGGGTATGTCTGTAAGGGTATTCTGGTTGAGCTTAATATTTGAATTGGTAGAGTAAAATGATTGCCTTCCTCCATGTGAGTGGACTTCATCCAATCTGTTGGAGGCCTAGGATTCCATATCTCTGCCTGACTTTTTAAATTGGGACATCAATATTCTCCTGCCCTTGGACTGTACTACTGAGTCTTGTGGTTCTCTATCTTGAAGATGACAAATGGTGGGGCTTCTCAGCCTCCATAATTGCATGAGTCAGTTCCTTAGAAGGTTTTTTTTTTTTTTTTTTTTCCCGGTAGATGTATAGAGATCTATCTATCTATCTATCTATCTATCTATCTATCTATCTATCGTACATAGATAGATAGATGTAGATAGTATATCCATTGTATTGGTTCTATTTCTGTGGAGAATTCTAATACAAGATGTTTTTAGAAGAATTTTATTTTTTCAGTATGGCCTTTTAATTGTTTTGTTTCATAAATTCCCCACAGTCTTCTCCCAATTTGCATTTTAAATTTAATAGAAGTAAAATCTTTGACATCTTCAATTAATTTTTCTATCTACACCACAATATTTTGAAATGAGAAAAATATTTTTTCTATAAATGTTGAGGTACCCGGTAACCTCAGAACATATTCTGCCAAATGGAGAATACTCTTAAATCTATTTTTTATATTGAAACACTTAAATGTTTCAGGCCAAATATTTTCACAGAGACTGTCTTTTCACCTCTGTTCTTTGACAAATATTTTTTCATAAGACAAAACTCTTCAAATAAGTGGTCCCTATGGCTTTTTGAATGATTTACCAGGTATAGATGCTGTAAAATCATAAACTTTATCAATTTATCCAATTCCAGCATATGACACAGATCTATCCAATTAAAAGTAGGAACTTTATTATAAGATTCTTCCCCAAAATTGAGCTATTCCCAGGCACAACTACAAAGTTTCAGAATCTTAATTCTCACACAGTGTTTGAATTCTTCTTCCTTGTATTCAGTTCCTCCCTTGCTGTTGTAGGAATAAATTTTATCATCTTATTTCCACACTCTGTGTTTGTAACTGCAATTTGCTAAAAGATGAAAAAGCTGAAATCTTTTGGCACTCCATTTGTTTAATAATTTGGTTAAATATTTTCAACTAATTTTGCACAAAATACATTCAAAATTTGATATCATTTATTTAAAAAAGTACACCATCTTTATGGGACAAGAAGATTGATTTAAAAAAACAATTTTTCAAAAGTGCAAATATTTCTAAAAGCCATTTCATAATAGAGAAGAGACAAAACTTATATTGCCATGTTGAAGTTTTATGTTTGTATTCCTTACAATATCAGCAGATTTTATTGTTCAGCTACTTTGTGTGTGTGTGTGTGTGTGTGTGTGTGTGTGTGTACAACTATAGTGTCTATTTTTCTTGATGGAATATCCCAATTTATTTAGATACAATTATGAGTTATGTATACACCAAAATCCATTCCTGGGGTATATCTGATTCATTGGTTTCTTAATTTGGTGAAAACTATGTTTTTACCAAGATACTGTGTTACACTGAATTTGTATTTTTACTACTAAACCAAAGAAGTCATTGTGGCTTCTATGTTTTACTTTAATTTTTTTTTCCAGTAGCACTCAATACTTTCAAATATTTTGTCTTAAACTGAAGCCCTTGATCACACTGATAGAAAACTGGCTTCATTTTTTTCTCCAAATAAACCCAACATGCTAACAGCTACTGTTTCACTTTCCATTCACTTAAAAAAAATGGAAAAAAAGCACAATTAATTTAAAACTACAATCCTTTGATCTAAATGAAAAGTCATGGTTCTTGGAGTGATTTATAAACATACATTCTGTAGCTGTATCAGTTAAATTCTGTGGGGGCTCAGGCCTTAAAATAGCAACTTTTGACATAGATCCCAATGCTTTCTCAGCAGATTTATATCTTCTAGTTTTCACATGTCAGTGATATAATTTGTGGTCTCAAAATTAAGCAGCAAACGTTGATAAGCCTAATGGGGAAATTAAGTATTGAAGCCAACATGAGAATTGAAAAATCTGCATTTTCATTTTTATTAAATATACATTTTTTAGCTCTTTGCTATGAAAATACAGTATTTCAAAAACAGAAAAAAATTATCAAAAATTAATTAAATATGTCAATACCAAAAAATAACCAAACTTCTATACCAAGGCCATTCAGCTTACACATTCTATGCTCAGTAGGAGAACTGCTTAGTCTCCTTTTCTCCTTTTTGTGTATACTTACATCATAATTTCTTTCATTTTTCATTGACTCTTCACTGGCAACCTGGTGACTTTACCCATCTCACAACTGGAGCTGCAGCTCCTGTATACCAAGTGGTTGGCAGAGTAAGGGACCTTGTATGCTTTTCCCATCACCACCTGAGACTAGAAGTAAGCTATCCCTAGCTATGTGCTTGCAGGCCCCTTTAAAATGGAGGCCTTTGTTCCACTGCATTTGGAAAGGAGAGTGACAGAATGTTCCTTGTCATTTTTCATATTTTGCCCTGTGTTGAAGTGGGAAGTTGGTTCACTGCACACAGTGCTCACACACTGCTGGACAAGACCATGCCAAGAACTGTCATTATAAAGTGGAGGCCTACCAAACCTAATCTGGCTTATTTCAAGGAAATTGCAGTCAAGGACTCATAATACTCTAGAAACTCAGATCAGCTGACATGAATCAGGCCCCAGGGAAAGCCAGAATGCCTGGTCACCGTAGGCAGAGGGAGCAACAAGTACAAATTTAGGAATAAAACCAGCCTACATAGGGCACAGTTGACATAGTTCATAAGAGCCTTGTAGGCTATGGCAAAGATTTCAGGATCTACTTTATTTAATCCAAGAAGCCTTTGGAAGACATTGACTTGCTGAAAAGGTAACCTGCTGCTGTGTGGACAGACTGTATAGGATAAGAACGGAGATAGGTGAACCTGTCAGGAGGCCATTGCTATTTTCAGGTGGAAGGTGATGGTGTTCAGCTTGAGGATAAAATGTATAGATGTGGTGAGAAGTGGTCCAATTTGGGAAATGTGTTAAGCGCATATCTGATAGGTATGTCAATGATTTGAATGTGAAGAATAAGAAGGGTAAAGGATAAACTCAAGGTTTTCCTTTGAGCCTCTGGATGAATTTTGGCACCATGTAGAAATGAGGAACATTGTGAGAACAGCAGTTGGAGGGGGAAACCAGGAATTTAGTTCGTTGATAAAGATTAAGTTTGACATGACTATTAAAATACCCACGTGTAAAGTTGAGTAGATATTTGGACATATTCATTGTGGACTGGTTGGAGCAAGAAATATAAATATATATATAAAAAAACCATCAGTATAGAAAGAGTATATGTAACTTAAGTTGAGATAGGATCATTCAGGGATTGGATGTAGATAAACAAGATAATTGCTGGCTGAGTCCCAAACACTCTTGTAATTATTTGTTTATTAAATATATAGCATCCAAAAGTAATAATTTGTGCAATCAATACATTGTCATAGTGTCTCAAAATTTCCACATTCTTCTTTGAAAAACACATACACCGCCCACACACACACACAAAACTAACTCGCTTTGTTTCATATGTTATTTTCACAAGTTACATTGCATAAAATGAATCAGTGATGGGGGGGATCAGGATACTTGGGTTCTTCTTTTATTACCTTTTAAAATACTTCATATTCTTTAATGCTCTCTACAGTGCTTGGCTGTGTTACAACCTAGTAAAAGTCATAGACCACTAATCTCAATTTACTTCATTTATTTACTAAAAAAATACATAGAAAATTATTATAAAATTCATAGTTCTGAATGGCTAATGAGATGAACAAATGCCTTGAGATGCATTCATTCTCCATCAGACTTGGAGATCTGCCTATCACATAAGGTGCATTTCCTATCTGTAACCGTAAACCCATTTTATTCAAAGTTTAATTTCCCTGTATGTACCAATCAGTAATTTCTTTGCATGAAAGGGATTCTGGTAATTTACTGGGGATCTAATGATAATTCATTGATGATGCAGGAGGACAGGTAGGAGACAAGAGCCAGAGGGACCAGTAAATCAAAGAGAAATAGAGATTTTTAAGCCATTGACTGAGGAGACATGTTTAGAAATAATACAAGCTGAAAGACTTGGAAATGAAGGGTGGAAAAAAGAACCACCAAATGCATCTAGTTGTGGAGATAGCCAAACTCAAAGATTCTGAATTGGAACTCTGATGGTATGGGTTAGCAAGGAAACATAAATTCCATCTTGTTGGTGTGGTCAATTTGAAGAGCCTCTTTGATCTGGGAGCAGGAAAGCCAATAAGCTAGCATAACCTTTTGAAATCCTATACTATCAAAATACTCAGTGCTGGACATGAGCAAGAGAGAGAAGAACAGGCCAAATAGAGTTTTGTTAAAGTCTATCCCACAATGGAGTGGAAGGTAATAATAGTAGTAATAATAAATAGAGCACATTAAAATTTACAAAGAACTTTCAAACAAATGATCTCATTTAATTACCATAACAAATCAGTGAAGTAGGCAGTTTATGTCTAATTATCTTCAATATGTCCAGTTTGCAGATGAGGAAAGTGAGACTTGAAGAGGTTTATAATTGCCAAAGCTCACAAAGTCACCGAGGGAAGCATGACTAGTCCTCTGGTCTGTCTGGCTTCACATTGCTAGACATTGATGCCATACATGGTAACAAGAGAGATCATAGCCCTAGGGATTTGCAGGTGCTTGTGATATATGCTTAATATACTATGCCCTGAGCACAGTCTCCTTTTAAGCCTTTCTTTGCCAAATATTCTTAAGAGAAAGGTCCCTAGTAGCAGACTTAGATTTTTTTTTTTTTTTTTGTAGTGGCATTTGAATTATCCAGAGTGGACGAACATTGCATTTGATTGATGAATATCATTAATTGTCTCAAATGAAATATTTTTTCAAAATTAGTTAAATGTGTTTGAATAAAAAAATGGCCTAACTAGCAAAACTCAAGTCCCAGAACATGAGAGGGATGCCTGAACTTTGAAAGATCCTAGCAGGACTCTTCCTTCTTTGCCATATCCAGAACACATTACCAAGAATCAAGAACTTTGATTCATTTTCTTCATAGTGCGTTATGTACTCAAGGTAGTTAATTTTCCTTTTAAAAATTCCTAGTTCGCCAGTTATTTCTTCGTCTTAAGATGGTTCTTTTTGGTTTTCATTGTATTCAAGCTGGGCATTTTGTCAGTTCCTGCTGCTTATGGGAATTAACATCAGGCTAACACACAAAACCACAAGCAATCTTCTCCTCCTTGGGAAATTAAACAAAAAATTGAATCATAGTTAGGAGTCCTTTAATCACTTAATACTGAGAGTTATTTTCCTGAGTCATGAGAATGAATGATATAATGAGGCTGTAATGATAGTCAAGGTTCATCCACCATGAATTGCTATATGTAAATAATATACTTAAATATAATTTCTTGATTTATCAACTTTGGATTCCATCTACTTATGCCAAACTATTATACATTAGTATTTTGATGAACTTCTTATCTCTGTTTTATTAGTTATGCTATTAGTATTTTTAATAGTTTCATTTATAACTAAATGATATATTTTGGCCTCCATTTATTCTTTACCCAACAATTTAGAGAGTATCTATTGATTCCTCACTTGGTAAGGGAAACAATTAGTGAACCTCCTCTTTTCCATCTATTTTCCTCTCCTTCTACCTCCTCATCTCAACTCCTATCAACTATTCTATTGCTTTTACATAGACTATAATTGTCTCCCCTGCTTTGTCTACAAGTTAATTCTATGAATTGAAGATAAATAAATATATAATATAATTGTAGAGTAAATATAATTCTCCACAGATCTAAGTGAAGTGATTGGATCTACAGAGAAGGATATGTTAACCTATATCAGTTAATTTCTGCCTCTTGAAAGAGAATGGTTATTCTAGGCACCAAGAGCAAATGGATTCTTATTTTTCTAGCTGTGCTTCCATATTGTGTGTTTGTTATTTGGACTATGGATTTCACTGCATCTGTTTTATACTATAACAGATTAATGTACTTTCTTTACCAAGAGAAGGAAAAGACGAATGATTTGATCTTACCAATTTCTGAAACATGCGATTTATAATAGAATTGACTTGCTTATTAAAAGTAGTCTTTACATAGCACCCTCACTAATTTTACTTATAGCTCATTAGGCTAGATGCATATTTATCTTCTTTTTGCATTGCCCTACATTGGTGCTGTTGTGCTTCAATTCCGTCTCTTCTACTTTTCAGGTTTCCTGTTTTGTTTTGCTGGAGTATATCCTCAAGTTTGTGTGAGCTCTCCAATAAAATTGATAGGTGCTTGCTGGCTTTCACTGCTGATTAAAGTTTCATGAAAATTTTTTGTTTCATTTTGCCTACTCTTTTATGTTTTTAGCTTGGATAAAATTTCTCCTGTAATTTTGTTGATTATATCTCCTACCTTTGGGAAACTTTATTTTTTATTTTTATTTATTTATTTATTTATTATTTATGATAGTCACAGAGAGAGAGAGAGGCAGAGACATAGGCAGAGGAAGAAGCAGGCTCCATGCACCGGGAGCCCAACGTGGGATTCGATCCCGGGTCTCCAGGATCGCGCCCTGGGCCAAAGGCAGGCGCTAAACCCGCTGCGCCACCCAGGGTTCCCCTACCTTTGGGAAAGAACAGAATATTTTTTATCAGGAATTCTAATTAGTTATTTCGGTCTATTCTGGATTGACCTTTCCTATCTTTTACATTGTCTCATGGTTTCCATTCTTTTATGATTTAGGTCTGAGAGATTTTTCTCAATTTTATCTCCCAAATTCATTTGTAGCTATTTCATTTGTTATTGAATTCTTCCATTAAATTTTTTTAATTTTAGAAGTTGCATTTAGTTTCTGAAAAATCTGTCTAACTTTCTGATGACTCCTTTTTTTAGAGTGGTTTAATTGTATTCTGGGATATACTATTTTTTTGGGATATCTCTCAAGATACCAATTGGATTTTTTTTTATGTTCTCTTTTGTTACTTACACTAGTTCTATTTACTTAGTGTTCTATTTGTTTACTTTTGGTAACTTTCTGTTATGCTATCGTATAGGTGGCTATTAACATGGCTAAACGAGGACCATGTACCTAGCATAAATTGGTGGCAAGGTTTTTGTTGTCATTCCTTTACTTAATTTACCAAAGGACTCCTCCTCTTTCTGATAAGGCCAACAGGGGGCTGTGCTTCTGACAATCAGGCTTCCCTGTGGAGTGTATGAACAGGAAATAGGTAGTTTCAATAGGCATTCTTAACAATACCACTGAAAGGGAGACTTTTCTCCGGAGGCAGAGACAAAGGATTTCTCTACTTCAGTCCTGTGCCAGTCTGGAGCTGTTTTTCCTCCCCATGCCTCAAATCTGCCCATGCTTTAGACTATTGTGTGACTCTAGAGTTATCTGCAGCTCTGGTCTGTTTCTTCAATTCCAGTCCCCTAATAAGGAGCCTCTCAGGTTAATCTAACATTTTGCTTGGAAATCAGTTATGAAGAACTTAATTAAGATGAAAACAAGTGCTGCTGTGTACTGTGTGGTATCGTAGGTCTAGTCCCAGCTCTTTAATAAACATTCCTTCATTTAACTGTTCTGAACCATGCACCAAAGCCCACTTCTGATCTTTATGCCTGCCAATTCCAGAATTGAATCTTCCTGAGATTGCCTAGAAAGAATGTCATCCACCTTATTAGATTATAATTAGTATATGAAATCAGAGATCAATTCTTATTTCCTACTAGGTACTATGAGTCTACAAAAGTATCTGGCATATAACTGGCACCAATAAATATTTGTTGAATAAATGAATGAATGAACAAATATATTGATGGATTTTGATATATTCCTTTTGATATATTTTAATTGTTATTTCAGTGAATTTTTTGAATTGTGGATGGTTACTCAGATTATCATTTTCAAATTGATGGAATTTTAATGAATCATTAAACTTATAATTGTGAGCATTATGCACAAGGTTTATGATCTATTACATAACATAATCAAAATGCTTAATTGTATATATACCATGATTATCACTTTTTAACTGTTACTCAGCTTGTGTGTTTTTATATGTGCTTATACACAGGGACTAGAAAAAATATATAAATGAGTGTTTCATTTGTTCGACTTTAAGATACTTAGGTTCATGTTTTCTTTTTATTTCAATTTGTAGTAGCAATATTTGTATGATAATAAAAATATGAAATTAGATTAAATGCTAAAGGAAAGCGATGCCAACATCTTTCTGGATGATGTAATATAAAAAATATTTTACTCTAACAATTAAAAAAGCCTTCTAATATCTAATATAAAACCTCCCTCCCATCCATAGCCTTTACAACTGTCCTTGCTATATGACCACACCACCCTTTCTTTTTTTTTTTTTTTAAAGATTTATTTATTTCCCCATGAGAAACACACAGAGAGAGAGAAAACCAGAGACACAGGCAGAGGGAGAAGCAGGCTCCACGCAGGGAGCCGGACGTGAGACCCGATCCCAGGTCTCCAGGATCACACCCCAGGCTGAAGGTGGCGCCAAACTGCTGAGCCACTGGGCTTCCCCCACACCACCCTTTCTAATGATACAGTATTATCTGCTTAGATAATCATTATATCCTTCACTAAACAATTTTAAGTCAATTTTTTCTGGATATTGTGCTAAAATCTGGGGATACAAAGATAAATAAGCATCTGTATGTTTTAAGATCATAGCCGAGTGATTCTTCAGTGGAGATTCACAGAGGTTCTTACAGTCTTCTCTGTATATTCACTGACTTTTAAGAAACTTTCCTACCTTCACTATACCTGTTCTCATGGATCTGATTATAATTATTGAGTTTAATTTGTAATTTCCAGGGAAAAAAGTGCAAGGTAAAGATAAGAAAAACAGAGAGGGGAACAAAAAAAGGGGCAAAGAGAAAAGAGAAATAAAAGCAGTCATCGAGATTATTTTATTTTTATTTATTTTTTTATATTTTATTTATTTATTCATGAGAGACAGAGAGAGAGGCAGAGACATAGGCAGAGAGAGAAGCAGGCTCCCTGCAGTGAGCCCAATGCAGGGCTCCATCCCAGGACCCCAGGATCATGACCTGGGCCAAAGGCAGACGTGCAACCACTGAGCCACTGGGGCTTCCCATAGAGATTATTTTAATGAGTCAAGACATATAAGGACAATTGGAAGAAAGAGTATCTTTCCTGGGCAAATATGGTCAAAACAGTTAAAGCTGCCTATTTTTTATACATGCTTTTTCACATTGCAAGTTCTGTATTACTGTCTTTTCATTTACATATTCTTATGGAATATGCAAATATAGTAAATAGTAAATGTTGCTATTTACTTTGTGGGGTTATTCACTTGTTTCTATATATTGCTTTGTGTCATTATTTCTGTGGCTACCTAGGTGCTATATAAAAATGTCTAATACATTTTGTTTAAAGGAAAATTAAAAGGTGGTTTTGATTAAGAATTTAAAGGGTTAAAAAATAAAAAATAAATAAATAAAGAATTTAAGGGGTTTTTCTATATGAAAGTTAATAATCTTATCTAATGGATTTTATTATATCTATTTTGGCTTCCATGAAAGTGTTATCTCTTACTTAACTAAGTTCTCCATCAATGAGGCTTCCAGAAAATTCAGCTATTGCAAAAGACCAATGGTGTAACCTTTTTTTTTTTTTTCCAGAAAGAGAATGAGAGAGCATAAGCAGGGGGAGCAGTAGAGGGACAGGGAGACGTAGACTCCCTGCAGAGCAGAGAGCCCAATGTGGGGCTTGATCCTATGACCCTGGGTTCATGACCTAAGCTGAAAGCTGATGCTTAACCGAATGAGCCACCCAGATGCTCCAGGACTGATGTACTTTTAATGGAATTTCCATATGGATTTATGCCTCCACCATAAGCTCAGGTGGTTAAATAGTATCTCTATCTATCCAATTGTTCATGCCAGAAATCTGGGAGTTATTATGGACACCTGACTCTGTCTCTATCCCTATCTACTATACATCACAGGTCTTATTGATCCCACTTTCAAGATGTATCTTGATTCCTTCCAGTGCTCTTTATTTCCACTGTCAGCATTCTGATCCTGACTTAAACCTTGATCATCTCACATGTGGATCACTGAAATTGCTTCCTAATTACACTCCTAGCTGTCTTCGTTGATTCCTTCAATCCATTCCAAATAGCCATAATAGAAGTGTTTTTAAAAACTCAAATTTAACTACATGGTTCTGCTTAAATGTCTTCAATAGCTCCCATTGCTCTTAAACCAAAACCCTCAATTTTTATCATACTCTCCATTAGGTGGTCTCTGTTAACCATACTTTTTCTTTTAGTGAGTAGAAGAGTTCTTTTCTGCTTTAGGACCTTTGTATACATTTTTTCTTTAATTATTTTTTGCCTGAATAGATCCTGTCTATGATTCAGATTTCTGATTAACAGTCATTCCTCAGAGAAATATTATTAGACTCTCTTCCTCTTCCATAGTATATTTATAATTAACTCTTTTTTTGCTCTTGTTATTAGTTTAATGGATATCTCTCCCACAAAACCTTAAGCCCCATGATGGGACAGATCATATACATTTTGTTTGTTATCATATTGTCAGTAACTAGAACAGTGCTCAACTTAAAGCAGTTGCTCAAAAAAATTTGGTGAGTAAATGAACAATGATGGTGTTTGGCCAGGCAGAGATGACAGTGACAAATTAGGTCTGATTTCTAACTTATTGGCCAGTTCAGTCTTAGGGAAGCTGTCCTGGTGCTTTTTCTCAAGTTGTCCTGGGTGTTTATCCAATCAGAGGTGTGGTCACTCTGGTCATAAAAGGGTCTTTCTGAAATTAGTAGGAAGTTCGTGGCTCTTCAAGCAACCTAGAGAAGTAAACTCAGCATTTCAGCATTAAGATAAACAAAGATGAACCAATTCAACCAAGTAGCAGATGCCATTCTTGTCTTTTAATCCAAAGGACAGTATGCATGGATAATATATAATCATTTATCAGTGTTCTAATAGTGTTTGAAATTCTATTAGGTGACATGATGAGGAAGCTGAAGATGGATGGAGTTGTTATATATTTGGTGTCTTGACTGTGCCTGCCAGAGCCTTTAAAGTCAGTTTAGTGGTCTATTAATGTGTCCATTATGAACCCAATTTCTTGCCTTAGTCATTTTAAATCTCATCTGTCTAATAACTTAGTATATGTTATTAGCCCAAATTCAAACATTTTATACCAACTATAATTCTTAGTTGTTAAACCGGTTTTGACTTATTGGTGCCACATTAAAACCTTAATAGGTGGAATAATTGGCTCTCATAACAATTTGGAGTAAGAGAAGTCATGAGCGAGCACTGTTTCCAGATACCCAAAAAGCTATGAATGAGTCCCCTTTGCCCTCTGAAAAGCTATGAACGAGTCCCCTCTGCCCTCTATTGCATCTCTCCACCCCTGCTGATTCCGTTTTCTCCCAGGTTCCCAAGCCAGTCCTAATTGGATCCAAACAGGAGCCATTAAAACTGGCATGGCTCAGGGGAAACACCTTCCAGGATTTCATAGGGGAATCTTTCCCCAGGAGCAGCCAGTCAGTGGTACAAAATGATGGGCTTTAGATGTTTTTCCTACAGAGGGATAAGCCTGAGGCCTTCCTTAGGGAGAAAATTGATTCACCAAGCCTCTTGCCTACTCTGCAGCCCTGTAGCATTCCAAGCTCTTCTTTATGTTTTAACAACCTGCATGAAAATCTATCCTCCCACCTATCTGCATGCCTTTCCCATTTCTTAGTAACACCTAAGCTCCACCCCCTGTATAGCAAAGTCAGCTTTCACCCCACGAAATGGACTTCTAGGCACAGGTCCTCTTGAATTGTAATCCTGCAAACAAGAGTCAGCCAGGCCAATGTGTGTTATGTGCTGTGGGATCAGATATCTACATTTGTGGACTCTTGAGCCTGTTTATCCTCCTTGCCTACCTGCAAAATCTCTGGTGCATCCTGTATGTCTTTGAGTGCTTCTCCCCTCTCTAATTGAGAGAAAGCCTTCTGGGGTGCAATAAAGCTGCTTTAGGAAGGCAAGAAACAGATGGAAAATAAATGGGTTCAGGTGCTTCAGGGACCCAAATGCTGCTGCAGAAGGCAGAAACAGAACATCTAAATACGAAAGAGTATTTGATTTTTGTCTTTTAAATTCTGCAATGGGACAGAGAAAGTATCAAGGTGAAGAATCAGAGATTCTCTCCTTGGTGCATATGATGCATGGACTGGATTCCGGTTAAAGCCAGTTGCTCTTTAGAATTTAGAGATTTACTAGTGGCTCTAACCTGTGGGCACGGTGAAAGAAAGGCCCTAAATTTGACTCCTGGTGAAGCAATTTTTCTTCTTCTTTGAGAACTATTTCATGGGGAGAAGGGTGCCTTTCAAAGACTAATGAATTTGAAATCAGAATTGGGTTCCATTCCTGAATTCAACACATGCTGCTGTCTATCCCTGGATAAGTCATTTAACATCCCACAGCCTTGGTTTTCTTAACTCTAAGAGCTGGGATAATAAAATCTGTGGTGGAGAGTTTTTGGAAGTATAAAGATATGTGTGTAAAATATGGGGCACATTGTTTCTGTTACAAGATTAATACACATGGAAGATCTGCAGTTCCCTGCCCTACCTTCTCAGTTACATGATTGACATCCTCTATGATATCACTCCCTTCACTATCTTCATTTCAGAATTCTCACCACATTTCTAAGTAAGAATTGCTTTAGATCCCACTCCTAGCCCTCGCTCCCTTGTTCTCCTTTATGTCCTTGCAACTGTAATCCATGAGGCCAGTGTAATTTAGAGTACAGGGAAAATCCAACCAGCAGTAAGGCGTAAGGTGAGCTCATAAATATGGGGATGAATTTTGCCAAGGAGTCGAGAGCCTTAGTGAATGGTATTCTTGCCAAAACGTGCTGCTTTCCAGGAAACGATTAATGATAAATTGTGTTTACTGAGTGCTCACTTTGGGCCAGGTACTATTCCAAGTGCTTGTCTTGAATTTACTAATTTCCTCCGCCTCCCCAAATGCTATGAGAAACATCTTATTTTTACTCTCATTTTACAGATGAGGAAACTGAGACCCAAAGAGATTGAGTGACTTGTCCAGGGTCACACAGGTGAAAAGAGAGAGACCAGCCAGTGGATCAAGGCTAACTGTGTCTGGAGCTCACATACTTAACCACTAGGAAGTGCTGTCATTGAAACAAAGAGAGGAGATTTGTCCTGGTTGCCTGGACTTTCTAGCTAAATATAAATCTAGCCTCATGCAGAGCAACAGGTCCAATATAGTTTTACTGATATGCTCTCTGCACTATAACTTATATACAATGGCTTGGGGCAACCAGGAACATATCCGCTGAGGTTTATTGCCTGGCAGTCTAAGATTTATAACCTACATATGGTGGTGGTGTGTTTTTAACATCCCCCTCATGGATATTTTCTTGGTGAGATAGTAAGTTTCTCGAAGGTTTTTGTGTAGCTTTTTATTTCTCTTGCATACCCCTCATTCACAATGCTTTGGGGCTCAGTAAGTGGTTTTGATTGACTGCCTGCATTTCAGCAACTCTGCATGGTGATCACAGTGATTACATTTGCAAAATATAAAAGGGCTAGTGCTGTGGTTCAGCTACTTAAGGATTTTACTCCAGGTTCCGAGACTTACCCCCTAGCCAGGTTGTACAAGACAGCAAACCAGCAGACATTCAACGTACATGGCTTGAGAGTTCACCATCAGAGAAGATAGTGCTACGTCATGCGGCACACAAACACTAAAGGACACAGTTGCTGTCCTCCAGGAACTCACAGTGTGGTGGGAATTAAGTTAAACAATACGCCACTAGAGGAGTGGGAATCTGCCTGGAAGAATCTGGAATAGCTTTTTGGAGAAAGTAGGACTTAACTGAACTTTGCAAAAAACAATGGGGTTGAGAACAATCCATGGAACAAAGAAATTCTAGGAATGCTCCCCTACAGATGAATAAAGAGAGAAATTTCAGCCTGAGTTGAAGCACTCATCTTAAGAGAAAATTTGTCCTCTGGAACTTAAAGAGGATAGTTAGATCTTCCAAAAAAGTTCTGTAGGATTTAAGAAAGGGAGAACTGATCATCTCATGATTTGCTTGGAATGGGGTTTGGGAAGACTGTTCTTAAATGCCTTGTCTAAAACAGAATGTTGAATGCTTTGAAAAACTGATTGTTTGGTTCTCACATCAGCTGCAGATGGGGAAACTGAGTCTTAGAAAAGTAAAAGTAACTTGTTGATCGTCATGCAGGTAGTCAGAGGCAGAGCAGACATTCAAACCCAGCCCTGTCTGATTCCTAGGTCTATACACACCATGAACTAGACCTCACATTCTGGCACTTTATCTGAGCCTTTTACTGGGACTCTTATTTTTTCTTCTCTGTGAACACTGCATTTATAGGAAAATATTTTAAAATGCCTAAAAAGGCTTAGTTTACTTTTATTCAGTGTGCATCAAAGTTTCACATTTACTGCCTATTTTTCTTTTTCTTTTTCACCCCAAAGTTTTTTCCTTTTTTTTTTTTAACTAGAACTTTTCAACCTTCTGTGATCTCTTTATAATTCCCTTTAGAATGCATAATTGTGCTCGATCAATTTGTTAGAGGCTTTTGAAGTGTTAAAAAAAACTACATTAAAATTATTTTCTTTCAGGTTTTATGTTAATGAACATAGGTGCTATTCAGAGCAAAGTCAGGGTGTCAGGGGAACTTTAGTTAAAGTTATTCATACATAAACTAAAAAAGGAAACATCTTTAGTGGAGGAAAAATACATTTAATGAGTAAGTACGGCACACAATTCCTCCTTTCAAAAATGTCAGCTCGTATTGAACCTCCATTCTAGATATCTTACAATTACTTTGTCAACAGAAGGTAGAGTAGTGATGGATGACGCATTGGTTCTTGAAACCAAACTTTCTGCGAGTTACTTAGGCTGAAACTAAGTGCTTTTACATTCCAGTCTTATTGATGATAGTGGTTTTATATTTATCACCCTGTCATTGCAGTTGACTGTATCAGCCTCTTCCCTGTAAGAATATGGACACTAATGGAGGTGTGTCCTTAGTGCTCTGAAGGGTCACAGATTCATTCCACTAACACAGTCAGGGCACACACTGCTTCCTGGGGAAACGCAGAGGCAGCTTTACCCATTTCAAAAAAGGATAAGCCAAGAATACCTTAAAAGGCCTTTGGAAATTGTGTTGTCAGTGGCTCTCTTTGGACCATGACCCACCTCGTGGCGCTGCACACAGAGGCTCTCGGCTCTCGCTAATGGAGCGTTACTGTTTTGCAGCTTCCCCTATAATAGGAAGAACTCTACCAGGACCTTGGCAAGTCCACGACCTGATTGCAACACTTTATTTATAAGAAATTCTGTCAAGAATCAATAATAGTCTTGGGTCTCAACTTCTTTCTTTAATAATACTTTGATATGATTTGTCACAAGCTAGCCCAGAGTATCCACCAGATTTTATTACTTCGCTTGCAGCACAGTGTCTTATCTTTGAGTCATGAGATCAGCCATGGGGAGACCTTTAAAAAGCTATATTCTTTACTGTTTGGTTATTACAGAAAGTCTATATTACTCAATAATACCTCTTATAGGCCGTGCTGTCACACCTTCACACAGATGTTTAACCCCAACGTGGATACACTGGATGCCCGGAGGCCATTTCAGTGACATGGACATTGTTTTTCATGATTGGATGCCTGATGTATCAGTAGCAGCAGAAACAGAAAACAAACAGAACTACACACACACACAAACTCACACCCCCTCCCCCCCAGACACACACACACACACACAAGACAAAAACCCTACCACTGTAACAAAAACAATGTTGACTTCTTTGCCCAGCCTGACACTTTGGACTGAATCTCAAACTAACTGTCCATTTTGACAGATTTTGTTTAGAGTCCAGAGTGTTAGGTTTTTATGACCGGAAAGCAATCTGAAATTTGGAGAATTCAATTTAGATTCCCTTCTTGCACACAATCAGCTTCTTAGGTTTCACTGTACATCTCAATAAACACGATGCCATGACATCAGTAGCATGCTGTACAGCAGGGGCTCTAAATATGCTTTCTACTGCTCAGCCGTGGAATTCATATTGTTACAGCTAATGCCTGTTGGTAAATGCTTGTATCGTTACATGCTGTATTTACAGAACTATATATTGTCAGCCTAGGATTTTGTTTCTCCAATCTGTTTTTCTTCTTTGGAGGAATATAGCAGAAAATGTTCTAATACCCACTGTAGACAAAACACACACATACGCACATACTCACACACACTCACATACAGACACACACACACAGACCAAGATTTCAAAATCGTAATCATTTTGAATTTTGAAATTAGAGGAAATGAGGGAGAAACACTCCTTGGAAAGTTATTATTGTAGATCTTTCATGTGTCTGCAAATTGGTACTAATTTTCAATGTAGATTTAAGAAAATTGGTGGTATGTGAGCAAACATTTTATTTAAAAAGTTTTCTGTTTTGTTCCTGCGGCTGCCACAGTTGTTGCTGTGGGGAGATTGTTCCTAGGAGGCCGGCTGGTTTCCCTGGAGGCTCTGATTCTGGCTGACGCTCTGCTTGGGCTCAGCGTGACCATACCGGCAGGCACTGCCCAGAAGGCACCCTCGCTATGTCTCCCTTGCCTTGTCCAAGTGTAAGCAGAGGCAGCAAGGCCAGGAGGCCACAGTGCTTCAGGCTGTGGGCTGTGACAGGCTGCTCTGAAAACTTTGTCTCTCTGTCTCTCCTCTCTTCTTATGCTAAGGACTGAGGTGACAGGTAGCTAAGGACTGAGGTGACAGGTCTCTGCCTCAGCCCTGCCCTCTTCCTCAGCTTCCCCAGCATTGAGCATTGGTAAGAATGTGCACTAACCTGCCTTGAACTTAACTCAAGAATCCCTGGTTTATCTGGCATCCAAGGGCAAAGGAAAGGAATCTCAATTTGCTAAATGTCTACGGTGTGCCAAAATCTGAGCTAGGCTTTCCATATATGTTAGCTCATTTAATGCTCATTAACTCTACAAGGAAGGTATCATGCCTTCCTTGATACGAACAAGGAGCCCTGCATTCAGAGATTAGGGGGGGTGGCTGCCATCATACAAATGAGAGTGTGGAAACTGGCCTACAGAGTGAGGGAGGGCAGACTCCAAAATTCATACTTGCTCTACTGAAAACCATGCCACCAAATTGCCAAACCATGCTGCTTGCTTCTTTTGTTTTACCGTGACCTCTGTTCCCTCAGAGATTCTCAGAGGCCTACTTTCCAGCCCATTCACCCCATCATCCATGCACTCTTGTCTCTTCTGATCCAAGTCCTATCTTGGCCCTACTTCTCTGTGAACCCTTCTCCAATGAGCCTGCCTATTCAGGTTTTTTGGATATTTTTTCTAAATGTTTTATTTTGTGATAACGATAGATTCACATGCAACGGTAAGAAATGAAATGCAGAGAGATCCAGTTTTGCTCAGTTGTAACAATTTACATCACCATAGCATAATGTCACAAACAGGATATTGACCCCGATGCACTCCACCAACCTTATTGAGATCTCACCAGTCTTACATGTACTCATTTGTGTATGTGTGTATTGAACTTTATGCAATTGTGTCACATGTGCAGATTCATATGATTATCAGCACAGTTCGGATATAGGACAGCTCCGTCTGGATCCCTCGTACTTCCCTCACGGAGTCACAGCCACCCCCCAGCCTATTCTTACCAATCCCTGGCCATTGCTGATGTGTTCTCCACTTCCCTGATTCTGTCATTTCAAGAATTTTCTATAAATGAAATCATACAGTGTATAACATTTTGAGAATAAACCTATTCGGTTTTGCAACTCCTATTCTTGACTGGAGTCCATTTTGTGTGAAGTAATTAATGCATTCATTTAGTCAGAAATATTTGTAGGCTGCCTACAGGATCCCAGTACAGTTTGAGAGCCTGGACATACAATGATGAACCAAACTGACAAACATCTCTGTGCCATGTATTTGGGTCCTTATTCATAATGACACCTATTGTTCTTAAGGCGTTTCCTGTCTAAACTCTTCCTATCATCGTGAGCTCCCAGAGAGCAGAGAATGCATCACACTGTTTTGCTTATAAAGACTTAGAGCAGCAAACTGTTATTGAGCATATAGAATATGTACTCGATGGATCATCTGGTACATTCTCCTATGAATAGGCCTTTCAGGCAAGTGGCATTATCACTCCCGTAACAGATGGGAAGGGCCTTGCACCAAAAAGTGACGTGTAAAACAATGCAAACATATCAGCCCCTTTCACAATGCCTTCAGTCTTCCAACACCTCTCACTCAGAGACCTCATGTTGCCCACCTCTATGCTTCCACTCAGGTGAAGCTCTGTCTCTCCTCCTCATTTTGTTGTTGGCCTGTTCTACAAATGTTCTCACCATCTTGGCTCACATCTGTACATCAGAAGAGAGCAAGGGTCATCAAGCAAATGGTAGGATTTTTTCACTTATATGTCACCCTTGGCTATGGCCTGGTCACCAGACCTTCCTTGTGGACCACTTTTCAGTTTCTCTCTGCTTGTGCACAGTACAAAGAACAAGTTTCCCCTTCTTCTAAACTGTGAAGATTCTGTGATGACCTTCAGAAACATGTGATGATCCTCTTGATCCAGTGCAAAGGAGAAAAAAGTAAACCCAAAATGTTTGGTAAAGGTTGATTAGCCTCCACAAATAGCTCACGAGCAAATTTAGACCTATGAAAAAAACAAACTCCCAGTATGGAATGTGACTGTTACGGTAGTCCCATAGATTTTTATTGAGTATTAAACCAAGAGGAGTGGATTCTCTCGAGGGCTTCCCAGCCAAAATTCTGGTAAATACAGAATGGAATTTCCCAGATGTAATTGCTTAAATTGAGTTATTTTCCTTCTGCCCAATTACAAGTCTATTGTCAATTTTATTAGCAATTGTTGACAAAGAATGGAAAGTTAAAACCTCACTGGAGAATGTTGTATTCAGTTTCTATGTAAGAGAACTTCTAGAAACCCCAGGGTACACAGTGAATTGGTTCCAAAAAATTACCATTGTCCTCCTGGGATATTTAGGAGGAGAATGCCGTTTTTACTTCAGCACCTCCAAGAATATTGACTTGGCACCATAATCCATGTGCTGACGCTAAAATGATAGAATGAATCCTTGTAGCAAATGATACATTGGAAAGATGAGACTTGAAGTACTCCATGAATTTGAAAAGATTCCTTTATTCAATATATCATCTGTTCAGAGGATTGAGTCGTTGGCACTAGATGAAGCAGACAAGCTTACTGGCAAAGTGAAACATGTGGACTTTTATGCCTGGCTGTTGATGAATTAGCTGACCTTGCTGGTGCTGCCCAGTGTGTATCTTTCTTAGATTTTGTGTTTTAAGAATCACACTTTCATTGGGGGTGAAGCGATCTAGATTTGGCAATAAAACATTTTCATGACCACTAGCACACAAAGGAAATTTTAGGATAACAAAATAGACTTAGCCCATGATTCATTTTGGCATAATTTCAGAGGAAGCCCAATCCTGGAGTGGCCACCATCTTCTGTGTGTAACACTTTTCACTACCTGTTCATCATTTGAGGGAAAGAGTACAGAGCCACTGGGAAATAGACTGCTCAATGGTGGAAGTCCACTTGGACTTCTCAGATTGTTTGGATCTGCTATCTTTGGTTGAGAGTGGGAAGGAACACGCCATCTCTCTCAGGATGAGAGGTGAGGAGATATGCCCTTTTGTTTATCAACACAATTAATGATTCAGGTAGAAAATCTTGCTTTTTGCAATTTAAATAGAGTACAAAGACGAATTGGTGCACATTAATAAATTATTTGGCTCCCACAGGTTCTGGAAAGATTTTGAGAAATAAAAATTTCCTGAACAATAAGCAAAAATAAAAAGTACTCTAAGGTATTTTTTTTTTCAGGACAATTCTTTCTCTTACTATTTAGAAGATAATAATTATAGCATTCCAGATAATTATTAGAGAAGATTTAGTGGGAAAGGTAAAACATTTTTATTCATCAAGCTCTCATAATTTTGTCTTAGAAGGAATTTAATATTTCTGCCAGGCCCTAGAGGGAAGATACTGAAAGAACAATGGAATGCTTATAAAAGTTAGATTTAGAATTTACTGAGATTATTACCAATTTAACAGAAACTGTCTTTTAAGAATGGGGCAAAGCTAATGTAACTGATGTTAATGTGACAAGATGAATGGAATTGTCTGAACAGATGACCTCATGTAGATTATGTGGAAAGATGATATTGATGATGATGGGGTGGTGGTGGTGGTAGTTACAATCACAATTACTGTCCAGGTGATAGAGAATATGAGCCATGAGGGGGAAAATAAGCCCAGGAGAGTGGTATTACACGCTCTAAAAGGGAACAGCAGCAGATTTCTTATTGGAGGTACAATTTGAATTTCCTACTTGTTTGTTTTCATTCTAAACAATTGTAGGTGAGTCAGAATTTACTGTCAGATTTCTAGTGGCTATATTGTTCATGCTTTGTGATAAATAGTCTATATTTCTAGATTCTTTATCAAGTAATTTGTTACAACTAACCTGTTTGAATTTTCTCTCTTTTTAAAGTTATTGTGCTTTTTTTGTATACAAGTACTATGCTAAGCACTTCATACATATTTCATTCTTCTAATATCCAAATGATAGCAATGTAATTACCATCCCTATTTTTTAAGCGTTGGAACAGAAAACTAATAAGAGCTTAAGTTCCTACCATAAATAGGATTGGCCACCTACATCTTGCTTAAGCCATAGTTGTGTTAGGTTTTTCTTCATTTACAGCTAAGCTTAATCCTAACTGATATACTGACTTATTAAGATTCTAAGGAAACAGAGAATTAAGGCAAGTTTATGTGCTAGGCAATTGACATATAATAACTCATGTAATTCTTATACCTGGAAAAGATATTGTATACCTTGTCACAGTTGAGAAAAAAAGAGTCTCAAAGAAGTTGTCTTACTTTAATTATGAGGACTTTGGAATCCAGAAAGATTGTCTAGCATCATGCAGATAGTAAATATAGGTCAAGCACAGGTCTTGCTTATAATTATGCCATACTGCCTTAGTTCCAGATCCCTTGCTTGTAATTATACCATATTTCTTTAGAATATAAAAACAAAATTCGGGTAGCCTGGATGGCTCAGCAGTTTAGCGCTGCCTTCAGCCCAGGGTGTGATCCTGGAGACCCTGGATCGAGTCCCACGTCGGACTCCCGGCATGGAGCCTGCTTCTCCCTCTGCCTGTGTCTCTGCCTCTCCCACTCTCTCTCTCTGTCTCTCATCAATCAATAAATAAAATCTTTAAAAAAAGAAAACAAAATTCAAAAACTCCCTATATTCAGTATCACATGATAACTCAAGTTGGTTAGGAAAGGAAGAGAGAGCAAACAGATCTGTAGTTGACCAGAGAAAGTGATGTGGCATTCACTATGTGTTAAATGAAGAATAAAGGAATGAGAATTTCCGTTATACTAGTTCTGTGGCCAACAGCTATTTCTGACCTGAAACAACAGCCACAGTGATAACAGAACTTTCTCTCTCTCACTGTCTCTTTATTTATTTTTTTTATCAAAACCACCTAAACAAAAAATAGCCATTGAGATGATTTGGGGATGCCAGGAATAATATATGACAGCACAAAATAAATTGGGATGTGGCAAGAACTGCAAATTTGGGGATTAAGGGAAAGTCTGATAATATTGAGAACACCCCCATACCAGCTCTACTCCTATGCCCAACCCCAAAATATTAGCAGCAGAGGAGGCAGTTGGAAGATCCTTCTCAAACAAAATCAAACCAGTGTAGACCTACAGATAACAGTAGTTGGATGACCCAGTGAAAAAGCCAGCCGGTCATTCTTTGATGCTACAGAGGCATCCATTACTTCACAGATGCATGGGTATATGATTTTCTATCAACTCTTTAATACCTAACTATGAACCGAGAGCTAAGAATATCAGACACTTTAATAAAGAGAAACAAACAAAAGAACAGACCTGATAGAAAATCTGGACTGTGGAAAGAATGAATATCTTTAGAGAGATAGAGAAGATATTTTTGCCAATAAATCAACAGAATGCTATGAAAAAAATGAAACAATCTGAAAAAATAAAGTGTTTTTAAAATTAATATATGACAGCCAAAATTTTAATCGAAGTGTTAGAAGATGCAAGCAAAAAATATCCCAGAAAGGACAAAAATAGAAAGAGATGAACAGATGAGATGGTTTGGAACATTTCATGAACCAAAAATGGGGGTCTAACATATAATTAATAGGCATTCTAGAAGGAAAGAACAGAGAAAATGATGGCAAGGAAGTTATTTTTTTAAGGAATGTAAAAAAATTTCAAAAAATTGAAGAACATACTTTCAAAATGAAAAGGCCCTCTGTGTACCTAGCAAACTGATTAAACAAAAGACCATGCCAAAATGAATTGTAATGAAATTTTGGAATGCTAGCCACAAAGAGATGGCATTGAACTTCTAGACTATAAAATTTCAAGACAGAAGAGTAGAGCAATAGCTATAACGTTCTGAGAAGAGAAATATTCTAAATTCACTTTTTCTCTGGAAGTTACTGGAGAATGTGCTTCACTAAAACATTGTTGTAAAAACAGATCTAATGTTTGAGAAAGAATAAAGTAATTCTTAGGATGACTCAAAAGGAAGTACAGGAGGCAATCACTGTGTAGCAGGCCTACAAGTTGCCAGTCCAGATACAGAATTTACAGAGGTTTGGTGAGAAACAGATATATTTCTTCTATTTGACTAGGTGAGAAACCTCATTAAGAGGCGCACTTTGGGGGTGTGAGTCAATAATTAGATGAAAAAGAAGTGGAGTCAAAGAAGAAATGAAATGATTGATTTTAGAAAACGAGTAGTTGTGCAACAAAGTAAATTAAACCAATTGGTCCACAAAAGAAATTTACATACATAGGAACAGCAGTAAAAATTGTAGATATGGCTTTAACTCCAAATTGATAAAACTCTATTACAAGGATCAGGGGGAAGGGAAAACAAGAGGGTGGAGTGTGTGTAAAAGAGCTAAACTAAGAGATTTGTAGATAATGTTTTAAATTGATAAATCACAATACAGCTGCATAGCAGTAGACCCAGTGCAAAGCATTGAAAAAGTAGTTGTCCTTGGATGATATATGAGTGGGGAAGTGAACAGAGAGACTAATATATATATATTTTTATATATAGTATTTTTAGTAATGGTTAAATTCCCTATGAACTGTATACTCATATTGCTATGATTTTTTTAAAGTTTGTAAAAATTTCCCATCATTGCTCCTTGACCACTACTCAATCCATCGGTTCCCTTATCAACTTGGTGATGTTTCCCCTCTCTGTCCCAAAGTTGTTCCTTCAATAATGTGAAATTGGGCTCCAATCAGTATTGTGTACTCTCAGAGTTCTTAGAAAGTTAAGAATGCATTCCCCCTGTGATGCTGCTTTTTCAGTTCTGAGCACAGCCAAGACATGTTACATAACTTGGAGTTTCAACAAACACCTGGAAATCAGGCTGTATGTATTGCTCAGATGAGACCAGACATGAAGAGATTGGTAGTGACAAGTGTTGTCACTTCTCTCTCTGACAGCAGGCAAGTGGCGCGCTGTGTATACAAGGTCTGATACCATGCTTTCAAGATGAAAAAAAAAATGAAAAGGCAAGTGAAAAATAACATTTCAGGAAGAGCTATCTGAGAAAATAATGGCAAATTACACATGATTTAGCTTTGCTCTTAGCTTTTATAAAGACCCAAGAACTATGAACCGAACAGTTGAACCCTAATTAAGTCTCCTCTTGATCTCTGGTACTGCACACCCAATTCTCAGGCTGCGTTTTAAAAAGGCATCATAACATCCTCTCATTTATCTGCTCTTTTTCTTGCCTTGCTTTTTTTTTTTTTAATTTCTCCCCCCCTCCTTTTTTTTTTTTACCTTGAGTAAAAAGAGGTTAATACGAGCCATTAAGAATTAAAAAATAATTACACGATGAAAAAAATAGCTCAGGTGAATTTTAATTAGAGCCTAATTTGATGGGATTTGAACCCAGCACACTGGAAATATACAGCGGTAACTTTAGCCGTTAAATTGTGTGGCCTTTGTTTAAACTCGGTGGGAATTGAGAGAGATTATTTTGGCTGCTTGAAGACACCATGTTTTTTCCATTAATGCCAGGGAAATATATTGAGCGGCTAAAATATTACTAATAAAAATAAATGTGAAAGTTGTAAATTTCAAACAATGTAAGACCCATAGTTCATACCTGAATTTCCAAATGTGTATGTGACATTTCATTAAGCTTAAAGCTGAAGACACGCTGTATTATGTCTGACCTCTTTAAAAAAGGGACCTAAATATTTCCACAATTTGTCATCCTTTGGAATCTAACAATAATAAGGCAGAGAATGTAAAAAGGTCCCTCCTAAGCCAGGAGGAAGCCCCTCTCTGGTCCTGTGCTCAGATGTAAGGCATCGCCCTGCCCTCCCTGTATTACCAATCCCTCTACTGCCTTCCAGTGGGTTCTTTCATCCATCAAATGGGAACAGTCAAATAGAACACTTTGGATGCGAGATCATGAGGTAGACTAAGTAAAATCAACATCTCCCTTAAATCTTCCTGGGAAGGATAAGAGGTGTTAAGACAGAAGCAGAATTCCTGAAGGGATTTGAGCTCATTTTGTCAGAAGGAAGTGGTTCCACATTGAACCACCAGTCTGTAGGGCCTTGAGATATACCCCTGTGGTTTCATCACAACTAAGTCAGCCACTGGAGGGAGCCAATATGACTCTCACAGTTTAGTCGAATATGCTGAACTGGTAGGGAAAGATAATTTGAAAATGGCACGTAAGGATGACAGAATTTGAACAAAATCCCTTTTATTTATTTATGCCAAAATCTGTGTGAATGTAAAATGCCATCTCGATCATGCTTTATTTATGGTGTGGCTTTTTCTCTGGGGGGAAAAAAAAAGAGAAAGAAGCACTTTGGCTTGAAGTTCTTCTCAGACTGCACCTCATGGCCCTGGCGAGTGAGTGGGGTGGCGAGCTGGGACAGTGGGGCAGGCCTCGGCGCAGGCCAGGGCCCGTATGGGCACGCTGCGGACTCTGCTCGCCTGGGCTCATCTGGGCAGGTGGGAGAAGGCACCGCTTGTCGTTTAGTGCAGCTAGAAATCATGCCTGTGCCTCTCCATGAATAGAGGGATGTGCAATATGTAAAATTCCTAAAGACAATGTTATTTATAGCTGTTGCAAACAATGTTTATACAAAGTTTATTAAATATGTCACCCACATTGATTTATCCCAACCAATCTCTTCAATCACTAATATTTATGTGATGGGTTCAGTCGCAACAATTATTTTATGTGCTGTAGAGTATGTTATAACTAGGGATTCACCCTGGCAATTATATGAAAGATAAAATGCTTCCTGAAGACCTCAGGGCAGACCAGGAAGTATATTATTGGACACAAGGTGGTTTTAACTGAATGCCACAGCACTAAATTTTAGAGGAAGAAATGTGGAGCATCTTATGGTTAAAAAGTCAAGCTAGTTTTGTGTCCTTTCTGAAGTTTCCTTGCTACTGGAAAGGTAGCAAGCTCATCTGCACATTTCCTTTCTCACGTCCAGATGTTGGGCCGAGAAATGCTTCCCCTCTCGTCATTTTGAATATCTGTCAGCTATTGCTCCTCAGCAACGTTTAGTTCGTGCCCACTGTGGGCAGAAGAGTCTACTTGGCATCTGTAAACACCTTCAAAGGAAACCAGACACACGTGACTTGCCTGGAAGGAATTGGCATCTGATGTGAGGGGCTGAAGCAGTGTTAACAAAGAAACCAGAATTTTCTAAAGAGTCCAGGGTAACTATTGAAACTGTAAGATGACAAACTCAAGGAAACAAACCAAAGCAAAACAAAGGTTGTTTCAAACCACAATTGAACGCAACTTCTGTTTCCTAAGAAAGACTAAAAAGTCCTTTGTTTGGCAAAAGGACAGACCCACTTTGGTTCAGAGAGTAGGGCCTCAGGGCACGGCAGGAAAGTAGACAGTAAAGCAAAGAGGTAGCTAAACTGTTCTGCAGAAGAAGTTAGCGGGAATTTCAGGCTGACATTCACTGTAGAAGGGTGAGGGGAAAAGTTTGGGCTGTAGGAGAAAGGGGGCTGAACAATAGGGGGGTGGGAAGCGAATTTGGGGAAATCCGGTGTGCTGGTGAGGCCAGGAAATGATCTCTGAGTGCAGGCGTGTGTCATATTCAGGTTAGAAATGGTCGCTGTGTTGTAATGGAGGCCTATTGCCTGTCCCCAAGTCAGTGTTTTTAGAGGTAGGAGAGTCCAAACTAAAGTAAGTTGTTTTATAAAAGTACATAGTGGTAGTCAGTAAGTGGAAATAATTTGGTCAAAACAGGAATGCAGAGTCAGAGGGAACTAAAAGTGTTTAACTGACACCCTAACTTCAGGAAGCTCTGGAGAGATTGAGAGGAATCCTCACTGAGAGCTGAGGGCTTCCCTTGGGATAATTTCATCCCTGAGACAGGATGAAGCCCAGCCTAAGGGTCATGTAGCATTTTCCCAGGGGATGAGTAAGTTATTTTCATACTTCGATGGGAGTCTGGTTTTACTCTCCCCTCTTACCCCCTGCTATTATTATTACTTCCCCCCCCGCCCAAAAAAAATTTTATTTCTCTGCCAGGAAGGATTTTTTTCCAAAGACTAAATCTTCCTCTTTAGTTGTCATTGGATTCGATTCTCAGTTGGCTTCATTTCATAGCCTTTTCTTAGTAATTAGCACTATAGGCAATGAAAATATTTGGGACCATGGGTTTGAGAATACTGGTCTTTCATAAAACCAGTTGCTCTCAGATAGAACCTATTGAACTTATAGAAGCTTTGTGGACACCTCTTATTAAGAAAGCAGTTATGCATGCGCTACAGGAATCTCTTAATTAATTAACCATTCATGGAGAGATCCTGGCACTAGGCCACAAGCTGGACAAATAGCCGGAGAAAGACACACATCTGTAGGGAGTTTGCAACTTCACGAGGAGGCAAGTAAATGACTGTTTATCTAAGGAGAACTGTCAAAATAGTATGGAGTGGTTCGATCTTTTCTGTCCACTGTATCATTTGATGCAAAGAGGGAAGATTTGGCTTCAATTTGATGATAGGAATTTGGACTTTGCCGCATATGTCCATAAAACAGGATTACCTGTAAGCAAAAGTTCACAGAACCCAGGAAATTAGAACTCTTACTGTGGCTGCTAAAGGAAAGGTTGTAACCTTAATATTAAACTGGTATACAGAAAAAAATATATATAACCAATTTAAAGACTTCATGGCTTTACATGTTATGACGCTGTAGTATCTGTTTATACTCTTCTTATGGGGATCTTGGTTTACAACTCTTGACAGAGAATACTCATTCAGTAGAGCCCCTCAGGGCTAAATATAAGATAATGTTGCTGACAGAACAAGATTCCCCAAATTTCTGTGTCTTGTGAGACCATGATGACAGAGTGTTTAAAGCCTACTTTATATATTCCCTCCAAATCCCAAGCTCCTTTGACTTGCCAACCCACATTGCTATCTGATTGCCACAATTCCCTGATATATGAAATCATGGTGGAATTTCCTTGGAATTATATATCTTAAGCCATGATAGCATTCAATGACTTCCAGATGCCTTAACAATGATGGTCCACTGAGTAAGGAATTACCACAGATTATCTCCCCTTTGATTTGTCACAGTTTTGTATGGAGTTTATTACCAGTAGAAATATTAACCTAGCCTTCTACAGCAGCCTATTTCTGAGATCTTTAGACAATATTACAAAAAAAGAAGTCTGTTATTTTTCTTTTTCTAACATAGGAGTGGTCAGTGGCGACTGCCAAGCTCCCAGAAAAATGAAGAGCCATAGTCCTGCTGATGTGCCTTCTATCTAGGCATGGGACAAATATCCAGCGTTCTAGAGACTGCTCATTCTTCACTGGAACACAATGGAAAAGGTAAGAGAAGTGGTTCTGTACTGCCAACAATGCACCTGAGCAGGGCAGAGCAGAGTTCTGTGTGCCATCTCTATGTTGACCTCCTTGCTGCTGCCATGCACACGATCTCGGATTCTGCACCACAGACCTATACAAAACTAATTGTTCATGTGATTTCCTTTCTGTGCCACTGCAGATGTCCCTTTCTGTAACAATTTAATTAACACTTTAAAATAATGATGCATTAATTAATGCCAAATTACAATGAAAATCCTGGAGAATTACACTTTATATCAACATTAATGCAAAATGAGTTCCTCCTGGATAATTTTTCTTACAATGAATACAAAAAGAGATAATACTAATTAGGCCATCAATTTAAATTTACCATAATTTCAATCCATGTCATTTATCTGTTTCCCAGCATAAAACAATACCAGTCTACTATACGTTTGTATGGCAATAGGGATGTCTGCATAGCAACCAGACCTGGGTCATTTTTAGGGTATTGTGAAATAGGTTTGAATTTTGAATTTGTATGTCAGTTGTTGAAAACAGGGTGTGTGTGTGTGTGTGTGTGTGTGCGCGCATGCAGGGGTACATAGTACATGTGTGTCTGAATATGAGAGAGAGGAGGAGTCCAACACTTTAGTAAAATAAAATGCTCTGACTTAAATAAAGTTATATGCTCAGTCTTATCAGATGCATGGCATAAGTCATCAGGCTTAGTCTATCCAGTTGCATATAATTCAGTTTATTTTCCATTCTTGGGGTCATGACCCAGGAGTTAGAAGAATTGTAGTATCTCCAGGGTCATTTGTTCATGAGCAAACCTAAATCACATCATCCCATATTCAAAAGTGACATGATGTGCACCTGTTACATTTCATTTTCATTGCTTCTAATAAGGAGATGCTCCTTTCAGTATCAGGAAGAGAGAGGGCTCAGAAGGTTAATTTTACAATGCTCACTGAAGAAAGAAACGTGACAGTAGTTCCTCAATTACAACTACTTTCTTAAGCGACCCTTTGCGTGTGCCTTTCATGTTGAGACACACTTGGTATCTAGATCATGCAAGATCTGTCAAACATTTTGTTTCTAAATCAGAACACCCCTGACTAAATATTTTCATAAAATCCTAAGTATTTTATTCTTACAAAAGTCTTTCGATGGCAAGAGAGCATATTGGGGCAGATTCCTTCAGGGCTTCATCTTAAATTTACTCTCTTTTTGGCAAAGAGTTTCCACCCATCCACTGTGACATGGGATTCTCACTTCTCATATTTGGGAATCCTGACATGTACTTTACTAGTGTCGTGAAAAGCATATTTAATAAAATGGCCAATTACAGTGTAGCAGTGGATATGGAAATTTACTAACAAAACAAATCATCTTCCAACATGAAGAATCTCTAATTTCAGAAGGGATAACATCAGAATGTGGTCAAAATTCTTGTGTCTCTGGGGTATTTTCCTGAATATGTTCCTTACTCCTCTTAGCAATTTGTGTTCTCACTGTGCCCCTCTTAAAGATCCTTTCCCCCCTGTAATGCATGACAAGAAAAAATTGGCTCTTTATAGTTTAGTTTTCCCATGTTCTAAATCAGCAATGGAAATTTCTGCTTGCCCAGGTGTTCTCAAAGAAAGTAGGCAATGGGCCTAAATGAAGTCTGGCAGAAAGAAATTAATTTTTAAAAATCAATAAGCTCTGCCTTTGTTTTTATTCAGCTTTAGGGGAATACATATCAGTGACATTTACCTTGGACTATGTCTCCGTGCCCAAATAACCAGAGCATGTCAGAGCAGACAGGGGGCATGGGTGATCTATTCCACTTCATAAGCCTGGTTGACTGCCAGGGAGTAGATGATGAAGACAGTTGAAAACTTGACCTCTCAGAGCTACTTGGCATCATATAGTCATTCTTAAACCATGTATATCTACCAGAGGCATAAAATTATATAATCCAACATGGGTTCCTGGGCCATACCTATAGAGTTTTTCATAAAAATGGAAGAATCAGTGAGCTTTTCACCATATATGTCATTAATTATACGCTTGAAATTTATTAAGATAATTCTAGAAATTAAATAGCATGTTTTCATACCTTAGCCCAGTACCTCAAGTCATGTTTGTGTGTTTGCTTGCCTCCTGTAGTATTACCCTTCTCTCTCCCCCTACACCATTCTGTTATCAGGAAGCACTAGTAAAAGCCTATGCAAGCTTAGGAGCTCCTGAGATGGAACTGTTTTACAGAGGTGAGGGTTGTGCCACAATGAAGGCTGATGAACATTTTCATGGTTGTTCTTTTATTTCTTTTTTTCTTTGTTTTTTTAAGACTTTATTTATTTTGAGAAAGAAAACATGAGAGGAGACAGAGGGAGAGAGAGAATCTCAAACAGACTTCCCCACTGAGCATGGAGCTCAACATGGGGCTCCATCCCAGGACCCTGAGGTCATGACCGGAGCTGAAGTCAGATGCTTAACAGACTGAACCACCCAGGCACCCTCATGGCTGTTCTTTTAATAGTCTCTCAGCAAGATTATTAGAAGAGGAAACTATTTGGGTTATTTCTCACAGTTGATGTACTTTAATCCTTCTAGTTTCAGGTTTATTTTGAAATAACTGAATGGTAAAAATGATGCCTATGAATTCATAAAGAAAAAAACTGAGCCTCTTTAGTGAATAATCGTTTTGATTTTTTTCATGTACATTCACTGAAACAGAGAATCAGCAAGAACCATAAGATCCTAGTGATTAAGTCTCAACTTAACCTGATGGGTAGGAACCTGTTTACACATCTGCCATGCTACCTTGATCCTTGGCTCTGGAATTAAGTAGGGATTCAATTCCCAGCTCTATCTTGGACAGGCTACTTGCCATGAGCTGTAGTTTTCTCATCGATAAAGTAGAAATGATAATACAAATAGTTTTGAAGACTGAAAGAACGTTCTTAAAGTGTTTCGCACATCTAGTTCTGGTTCTGCTGGTAATTTGAAAACTCATTCATTTGGTCCTGCAAACATTGACTAATTACCTAACTTGGTGCCAGTCACAAGCCTCTGCCCATACAAAGATGATTAAAGTAAAATGTCTATCCAAAAGAACTTTACAGTTTAGAGGTACACACAGGAGCAAAAGTCAATAATTAAAATACACTGTGCTATAATAGAGGTATGAACAAAATACTATATATAAAAAAAAAAAAAAAGGAGACACTAACCCTGGGGATTTGGGGGAGGGATCCAAACAAAAGGTGATATTTGAGTTGGAGCCCAGCAAAGAATAAAGGCGACCTCATACTAAGAAACAGAGGCAGATACAGGGAAGAGATTGGTTCATTATATTGCAAGCTATCCCATGTGGTTGAGTGTAATATATGCAGGTCCATAACAGACTTTTTTGTGAGTGAAAAAAAAAGACTATTCAAGCAATATTGGAAGTAAATTACTAAAATTGTATTTTTTCTATTTATAACTCTGGGCAGTTTGGCAAACGTATCAAAAGCCTTAAATTTTTAGGTATGCTATACCACAGCATTCCTATTTCTAGGGATTTATCTGAAGGGAATTGGTATGACTATGAATAAATATTTTGATATGACCCTTTGGTTCCTACCAAGATGGCAAACTGGAGACAAACAGTCAGATTTCCTTGCCTCAACTGAATCCTAGACATTCCGAATAAATGGGAAACAGACATTGTATATTTAGGAATATACAATGCCACGGAACTGTGAGAAATCAATGAAACCACAGAAGATTGTTGACCTTTCAGTGTGTGGTAGTGGCTGGACACAGTGAAGAATGAACTACTATAACTGGAGAAACAACATATGAACTGAATGTGACAGCGAACACACAAACAGAAGAAAGGTTTAATTTTTGTTCTGAATCTTTTCTCCCACTGTCTTTGTCTTGATCAGATTTCTCCACAGTAATATTGCATGGAAGAAACAGTAATGTTTTAAAGTATTAAAAGATTTAATTACAAGGATTAAATGATACAAATGACCAAGATATAGGTTCCTGTATTGTTCAACTTCTCTTAGCAGGGCACAGACTAAACTGGACAACATAGATCCTCTGAAAGTAAATTTTTAGAATATATGGATGAATAATTTGAAATAAGTATGATTAAAGATACTTATTTAATTGGGAAATAGAACCAGGAATGGGTTAAAAGATCAGGTTGAGAAGCCCTACCAGAAGGCAGAAGTAAAGAATGAAGATGAAGAAGAACATAGTAAAGCTAAAAGTGAAACAGGGTAGAAGTAGAAGCGCCATTGTCTGGATATGAGAAATCTTAGAGAAAAAGAAAAATAGGATGAAGTATTTAAAGAAGTAATGGAGAAAAATGTCTCAGGATCTTTGAAAAATGAAAGACCTTAGAATCGGAAGGACTTACAGAGAAACAAGCAAGAGAAATAAGGAAAACCCCATAGAGGGAATATCAAAAGCAAAAAGGGAATTCTACTACCTTCCAGAAAGGAACAGCAATTCACCTACAGGGAAAGAAGAATAAAATCAATATCAGATTTCTCCACAGCAACATTGCATAGAAGAAAACAGTAAAGCAATATTTTAAAGTATTAAAAGATTTAATTACAACGATGTTTACTATGGTATTGCTTGTAATAATAAAATATTGAAAGAGACCCGAATGACCATACAATGGCACACCATGAAGCCACTTAAAAATTATGTTGCAGAAAAATGTATAAAAAAACATAAAAAGGCATTTGCAATGAAAAATGTCTCCGTGAATAAAAGATTATACACATGTGATTCCACTTTTGTTTAAGTAGAAAGACTGAAAGAATATATGCAGAAATTTTAGTTTTTTTAAAAAATTCCAGCATAGTTAACATACAGTGCTATATTAGTTTCAGGTGTACAATATGGTGATTCAACAATTCCATACATCCCTCGGCACTTGTCATGACAAGTGCACTTCTGAATCCCCATCACCTATTTAACAACACCCCCCTCAACCTTCCCTCTGGTAACCATCAGTTTGTTATCTATAGTTGAGTCTGAGTTTTCTTTGGTTTATCTTTTTTTCTTTGTTCATTTGTTCTGTTAAATTCCACATATGAGTGAAGTCATATGGTATTTGTCTTTCTCTGAATGACTTATTTAATTTAGCATTATATTCCCTAGATCCATCCCTTTTGTCTCAAATGGCAAGATTTCATTCTTTTTAGTGACTGAGTAATATTTCAGTGTGTGTGTGTGTGTGTGTGTGTGTGTGTGTATATCCAACAACTACTTTATCCATTCATCTATCAATGGACACTTGGGCTGCTTCTATATCCTGCCTATCGTAGCTATTGCTGCAGTAAACATTTGGGTACATATGTCTTTTTGAATTAGTGTTCTCGTATTCTTGGGTAAATACCCACTTGTGTAATTGCTGGATCATAAGATAATTCTATTTTTAATTTTTTGAGAAACCTTCATACTTTTTTCCACCATGGCTGCACCGGTTTGCATTCCCACCTACAGTGCACGAGAGTTCTTTTTTCTCTATATACTCACCAACACTTGTTGTTTCTTGTGTGTGTGTGTGTGTGTTTTTTTTTATTCTACTGATTCTGCAGTGATATCTCATTGTGGTTTTGATTTTCATTAAATTTCCCTGATGATTAGTGATGGTGAGCATCTTTATATGTGTCTGTTGGCCATCTGTATACCTTATTTGGAGAAAGTCTGTGTTTTCTGCCCATTTTTAACTGGATTATTTGAGGATTTTTTTGGTGTTGGTTTGTATAAGTCCTTTGCATATATCGGATAGTAACCCTTTATCAGATATGTCACTTGCAAATATCTTCTCCCATTCAGTAGTTGTCTTTTTAGTTTTGTTTCCTTCGCTGTGCAGAAGCTCTTTGTTTTAATGTAGTCTCAATAGTTTATTTTTGCTTTTATGTCCCTTGTCTCAGAAGATATATCTAGAAAAATGTTGGTATGGCCAATGTCAGAGAAATACTGCCTGTGCTCTCTTCTAGGATTTTTGTGGTTTCGGGTTTGACATTTAGGTCTTTAGTCATTTTTTAGTTTATTTTTGTATATGGTAAAAGAAAGGGGCCCAGTTTCATTCTTTTGCATGTTGCTGTCCAGTTTTCCCAACACCGTGTGTTGAAGAGACTTTTCCATTGTATCTTCTTGCCCCCTTTGTTGTAGATCAACTGAGAATAAAATCGTGGATTTATTTCTGAGCACTTCATTCTGTTCCATTGATCTGCAGGTCTGTTTTTGTGCCAGTATCATACTGTTTTGATTACTACAGATTTGTAGTGTATCTTGAAATCTGAGATTGTGATACCTCCAGTTTTGTTCTTCTTTTCCAAGATGGCGTTGGCTATTTGGGGTCTTTCATGGTCCCATACAAGTCTTAGGATTATTTGTTCTATTTCTGTGAAAAACACTGTTAGTATTTTGATAGAGATAGCATTAAATGTCTAGATTGCTTTGGATAGTGTAGACATTTTAACAATATTTGTTCTTCTAATCCATGAGCATGAAATATCTTTCCATTTGTGTTACCTCAATTTCTTTCTTCAATGTTTTATAATTTTCAGGGGTACAGGTCCTTCACATCCTTGGTTAAGTTTATTCCTAGGTATTTTATTATTTTTGGTGTGATTGTAAATGAGGTTTTTTTTTAAAATTTCTCTTTCTGTTATTTTATTATTAGTGTATAGAAATGCAGTGGATTTCTATATACTGATTTTGTATCATGCAACCTTACTGAATTCATTTATCAGTTCTAGTAGTTTTTGGTAGAGTCTTTAGGGTTTTCTGTATACAGTGTCATGTCATCTGCAAGTAGTGAGAATTTTGCTTCTTTCTTGCCAATCTGGATGCCTTTTATTTCTTTCTCTTGTCTGATTGTTGTGGCTAGGACTTCGAGTACTATATTGAATAAAAATGGTGAGAATGGACCTCCTTGTCTTACTCCTAACCTTAGGGGAAAAGCTCTCAGGTTTTCCCCATTGAATATGATGTTAGCTATGGGTTTTTCACATATGGCTTTTTAATATACCTCTCTAAACCTACTTTGTTGAGGGTTTTTATTATGAAAGGATATTGTACTTTGTCAGATGCCTTTTCTGCATCTACTGAAATGATCATATGGTTTTTATTCTTTCTCTTGTTGATGTGATGTATCATGATGATTGATTTGTGAATATTGAACCACCATGGCATCCCAGGAATAAATCCCACTTAATTGTAGTGAATGATTTTTTTTTAAGTGGTGCTGTATGTGGTTTGTTAATATTTTGTTGAAGAATTTTGCATCTATGTTTATCAGAGATATTGGCCTGTAGTTTTCTTTTTTGGTAGTGTTTTTATCTGTTGTTCACATAATGCTGCCTCAGAATGAATTTGAAAGCTTTCCTTTCTCTTTTATTTTTTGGAATGATTTGAGAAGAATAAGTGAATAGGTGTTAACTCTTCTGTAAATGTTTGGTATAATTTACCTGTGAAGTCATCTGGTCCTATACTTTTGTTTTTTGGGAGTTTTTTAAATTACTGATTCAATTTTATTTCTAGGAATCAGTCTGTTAAAATTTTCTATTTCTTTCTGTTTCAGTTTTGGTAGGTTATATGTTTCTAGGAATTTTTCCATTTTTTCTAGGTGGTTCAGTTTGTTGACATGTAATCTCTCATAATATTCTCTTATAATCCTTTGAATTTCTGTGATGTTGGTTGTTATTTTTCCTCTTTCATTTCTCTTTTTATTTGAGTACTCTTTCTCTCAGTCTCTGTCTCTTTCTCTCTCTCTCTCTCAAGAGTCTGGCTAAAGGTTTATTAATTTTGTTGATCTTTTCAAAGAACCAGCTCCTGGTTTCATTGTTCTCCTCTATGGTTTTCTTAGTTTCTATTTTGTTTATTTCTGTTGTAATATTATTTCCTTCCTTCTACTGGTTTGGGTTTTCTTTTTTCATCTTTTTCTAACTCCTTTAGATGTAGAGCAAGTTTTTTATTTGATATTTTTCTTCCTTCTTGAGGTAGGCCTGTATTACTATAAACTTCCCTCTTAGAGCAGCTTTTGCTGTATCCCAAAGGTTTTGGAGCACTGCATTTTCATTTGTCCTCATGCATATTTCCTCTTTGATTTCTTGGTTGACCCATTCATTGTTTAGTAACATGTTATTTAACTCTTGTGTTTGTGTTCTTAACTTATATATTTGTGTTCTTTTCAGATTTTCTCTTATGGTTGATTTCTTGTTTTAGAGCATTGTGGTGAGTAAAGGTGCATAATATGACCTCAATTTTTAAAATCTGTTGAGACTTGTTTCATGACCTAACATGTGGTCTCTTTTCTGGAGAATATTCCATGTACATTTCGTTCCATGAAAAGAATGTGTATTCTGCTGTTTTAGGATGGAATGTTCTGAATATATCTGTTGGATTCATCTGGCCCAATGTGTCATTCAAAACCACTGTTTACTTGGTTTTCTGTTTGGTTGTAAGTGGGGTTTAAAGTCCCCCTGCTATTTTTGTATTATTATTGATTATTTCCTTCATATTTTTTTTCTAGCTGCTCCATGTATTTGAGTGCTTCCATGTTGGGTGCATGAATATTTACAAACATATCTTCTTGCTAGATTGTTCTCTTATGGTTATGTAGTATTATTCTTTGTCTCTTATTACAGCCTTTGTTTTAAAATCTATCTTGTCTGATATAAGTGTTTCCACCGTGGCTTCTCCTTCACTTCTATTTGCATGATAGTGCTTTTTCATCCCTTCACTTTCAATTTGCATGTGTTTTTAGGTCTGAAATAGTATCTTCTAGGCACCATATACATGGGTCTTGCATTTTTATCCTTTCTGTAACCTCCTGTCTTTGATTGGAGTATTTAGTCCATTTATATCAAAAATATTTATTGAGAGGTATGAATTTATGGTCATTTTATTACTTGTTTTATGGTTGTTTTTGTAGTTCTTGATTCTGTTCTTCTTTTGCTGTCTTTTCTCATGGGTTGCTGGCTTTCTGTAGTGATATTTTTAGATTCCTTTCTTTCATTTTTTTTGTGTATCGCTGGTTTTTGATTTGTGGTTACCATTAAGTTTATATATAACATCTTATGCATATAGTTGTCTATATTAAGTTGATGGTCACTTAAGTAAAAACCCATTCTTTATGCCCTCCCCTGTTTTTAGGTATATGGTGTCATACATTATTATATCCTTTTCTTTTGTGAGTCTCTTGACTGATTTTTATAGATATACTTACTTTTACTGCTTCTGTTTTTCCTACGTTTTTACTCTTGCTTATGGTCTTTCTTTTCCACTCAGAGTCCTCTTTTAATATTTCTCATAGGGCTGGTTTAATGGTGAACTCCTTTAACTTTTGTTTGTCTGGGAAACTCTTTATCTATCTTCTATCCTGAATAATAGCCCTGCTGGTTATCCTTGATTGTGAGTTTTCTTTCAGCACTTTGACTATAACATGCCACTCCCCTTGGCCTGCAAATTTTCTGCTAAAAAATCAGCTAATAGCCATATGGGGTCCTTTGTATGTAATTGTTTTTAAATTTCTCTCTTTATCATTAACTTTTGCCATTTTAATTACTATATGTCTTGGGTTAATTTTGTTGGGGGATCTCTATGCCTTCTAGATCTGGGTATCTGTTTCCTCTCCCAGTTTCATGAAGTTTTCGGCTATTATTTCTTCAGATAAGTTTTTCTGGTCCATTTCCCTCTCTTCTATTTCTGGAATCCCTATCATGCAAATGTTATTATGCTTGATGGTGTCACTGAGTTCTCTATGTCTATTTTCATTTTTTATTATTCTTTTTATCTGGTATTCGGCTTGATTGCTTTCCTTTACTCTGTCCTCCAGGTTTCTGGTCTGTTCTTCTGCTTCTTCTAGTTTACTTTTTATTCTATTTAGTGTATTTTTAATTTCAGTTATTGAGTTCTTCATCTCTGATTGGTTATTTTTTATGTTTTTCCATCTCTTTGTTGAGAGTCTCACTGAGGTCTTAACACTCATTTCTCAAGTCCAGTGAGTATATTTATGACCATTACTTTAAATACTCTAGCAGGCATATTACTTATTTCTGTTTCAATTAGCTCTCTTGCTATGATTTTGTCCTGTTCTTTCATTTGGTACATATTCCTCTGCCTCCTCATTTTGTCTAACTCTCTGTGTCTGTTTTTATGTGTTAGGAAATTCAGCTACATATTGTGCTCTTGAAAGTAGTGTTCTTAAGAAGAGAAGGTCCTGTAGTGCCCCTGCAGTACAATCTCCTTTGTTCACCAGAACCTGGGGTATCTTCTGTGTGTTGCATGTGCCCTACTGTTATGGCTGAGCCACATTTGCCTTTTGTCCAGTCATCAGCAATGGATTTCTTTCTCTCTATGAGCAGGGTTTGGCCCCTGTGTGGTTAATGGGCCAGTCTGAAGCCACTTTGGGCTTGGATTAAGTCAGACTAGGCATTTGCCAGAGATACAGTAGTACCAAACTGCAGGGCACTTTTCCTGCACTGTCCCCTGAGAAGTTCTTGTTGGTAGCTGGGACCTATGTTAGACCAAATGTTGGAGCTGCAGTTGGAGTGGTGTGTGTGTAGTTATCTTCCTGTCTCCCCCAGACAAGAGTCACTTTGGAGTGGTGCTGGCCCCTGTTGGGTATGCTTGCACACTGCTAGGCTTGTGGTGCCACCTTGGATGAGCTCTGTCCAAGGTGGCAGAGTCTGCAGAGGACACAGGGATGGGGTGCATGGTGTTAGAAGGTTAATGCAGATCTGTTGTGAGAAGGCATCTAGAGCTACTTTAGAAAACTGTCACAGGGCTGGAGGGAGTAGGTGCACAGGAAGATGTGGGGGCGGGGCTCTCAATGCCAGCAAGATTTGAACAGGTCTTCTGTGAGAGAGGATCTACAGCCAAGACCTGGCCAGAAGGGCTTTGTCCATAGGAGAATGTGAGAGTCTGGCACATCATTAGCAAGTTAGGTGGCGTGTTGGCACCAGTGCTGGTTCCTGTAGGTATTCATGTGTCTTAGCTGAAGGGCAGAGGAGGGAAATGGTACTTGCCAGGCCCTTTTTCCTGAAGAAGTCTCCTAAATATCCCAGCCCCTTTAGCACGGGCTGTCAGATTAGTAAATAAATCTCCTTCCCACATATCCCAGGCATTTTTTTAACTGCTGCTTCTATGCTATGTCTCCACAGGGCTATTTGTTATTTTCTTTCTTCAAGGGCAGGAACTCAGTTTCCCATTGCCCTCTTGACTCTCCCAGAGCTGGCCTCTTTGGTTTTCAAAGCCAAATGTTATGAGGATTTGTCTTTTCCATGTGGGTTCTCTGGCCTGGGGTGCTTGGTACAAGAGTCTGTTTTTTCATCTCTTCAGGCCTGAGATATCCCTCCCTCCCATGGATAGTCATGCAGGTCTATTTAGTTCTTGACTGTATTTCTGCCCTTCCTACACTCTTCAAAGTGGCCACTTCTCTACATTTAGCCGTGAAGAATCTGTTCTTCAAGTCTTCAGTCGTTTTTTGGGTTATTTACACTGGTGTAGATGCTATCTTGTTGTGTCTGGGAGGAGGTGAGCTTAGGATCTTCTTACTCTGCCATCTTCCCTGGAAGTCAGAAATTTTAGTTTTTATCTCTGAGGGTTGCATAGGATAGGATAATACAATTTTCTTTCTGCTTTTTAAAAATCATATACATTTTTTCCTGATGTGCTTTCAATACTTTAAGAAGAAAAAACTGTACTTAACTATTGATTTAACTTTGATAGAACTCCAAGACTAGATACTAATTGAGAGCAATTTTAGACAGACTTTAGACACTTAGAAGGTGCTGCAACCATCCTGGTGAGATATGACAAGGCTTGAGTTAAGTAAGACAGTGGCAAAGGGGATAGATTCAGCAAGCTCTATTGGATTGACACTCAGGAAAAATGAACAGGAATTGGTTAGCAATTAGATAGGGGACATGTCAAGGATGACTCTGAAGTTTCTAGCTTCTCTGATATTTTACTTATCAGCTCCTAAATTTAGGTCTGAAAGAACTATTATATATGCCCTTCTAAAGAAATGTTGTGATACAAAAGGCAGATATTTATACTACGTTTCCAGCAGCTCCTCTATGAAAGCACTTTTGAAGCTGATTTGTATGTACACGTACATTGTGAGCCACAGATATCTTATTTTCAAGAAAAACATGTTCTACAAACTCTTTCCCCACCTGTGTCATTAAGCAAAAGCAATTGCTTTATTCACCACTAACCTCTGTCTGAGTTCTTTTGAATGCAGGTTCAAAGGCACATTCCATGAATATATCTTTTTCCCCATGTGTGTTGAAACCTGCTGGCAAATATTTCATACCCTTATGGAAAAATGGGCCAAGTACATGAATAGACAATTTATAATAGAAGCAAAACAAATGACAAGTATCCATAAGAAAAAATGTCCAATTACCCAAGTAATGAAAATTAAACCTACTTTCTTTTCTTTTTTTTTTTTTAAACCTACTTTCAAAATGCCAAAAATAATATCTTAAAAAATCTCTTAAAAAGATAATAATGTACAGTGCTGGCAAGATGTTGGTGAGATAAACATTTCCTTATATTATTAGTATACTTTTGGAAGAATTTATCACTACATGAGAGAATTCGGGCTATAGTTAAAAATTAATTAATATTTAAAATGAACAGCAATAAGATAATGGCTAAATAAATTGTACATATCCTAAAAGCACATTTTCAAAAAAAAATGTTTAATGACATAGGATAATAGTCATACTACATAAGTAACACACATTATATACCATAGAATTTTTATTTTTAAAGAATTTATTTGTGCATTAAGAAAAAGGAGATGGAAAAAAATCATCTGAAAAATCAGCATTGATTATCTCTGAATGGTGGTATTATTGGTAATTTTTACTATCAGTATTCTAAGTTTGTAAAATGAAGCATGAAGATTTTAAAATCAGAGGTAATTATTAAAAGCAATCCATTTCTAATATAATTTCAGTGATGTTGAACATTCTTTTAAATTCACCTGCTATTTTTTCTTTGTATACATAGTATATGCATAAATAGATAACAAGCACAGATATCAAAAGCAGTTCAGTAATTTGGGAAAATTACCACATGGCTATAGACATGTTTATTTAAGTACAGTGTTGTCTAGGAATTGCTCATCATTTAGTCAGCATTTACTGAAAAGCATAAATTCATAGCATATCAGAGATGGAGGGACTGAGAAATTATTTAGTCCAAACCCTCATTTTGCAAGTGGGCTTTGTGAAAATTTACTTTCATTGTGAGACACTGGGAAGCCATTGAAAGCTTTCAAATGCAATAGTGAGATAATTAATAATTTTGGTAATAATGTGGATAGTTGACTGGCAAGGTAATAGTTGAAGGACAGGATATCCAGATAGAAAGCTACTTTAATAATGCAGAAAGGAAGTAATAAACATTGAATTGGGAAAGTAGATGTGGGGCTGGAGAGCAGATGAGTTCGGGAATCTATTTAGGAAATAGAATTAACATGTTAGAGTCAGATTAATTATGTTGAAAAGGAGAGAAAAAAGTTAAATATAACTGAATTTTCTAGGTTAGGTTAACTATAGAAGGTGACCCATCACCCGAGATAAGCTATCAAATGCTTATCCACAATGTCACCACACACTGGGCTTTTAATAAATATGAACTCGTTGACTAATTAGGCTACATTTATGTCTTCTTTAAAGGAACCTGAATATGGATTAATTCTTATTTACCTTTTGCTTCAAGCAGTTTTGAGAAATATAAAAGGAGACCTATAAATCAGGCACAAGACATGTGTACTGAACTTTAAAGATGCGTTAATAAAACTTATGCCAATATGTTCTGTACGACTTTCTTCTAACTCATCATTTTCATAGCAACAACAACAAAAGCAACTCCTAGAGAAATAAGACTGTTTTTAAGTTTTCTACTTTATATCAATTAGAACTAATTTGAAATGTTTTAGTATAAAGGTGGGAGATATTTCTGGTCCAATCACCAGTTTTAATTAGTTGTTTTTAAACAAATATATTTTCTTCCTTTCTTTGGGCTCCATATGTTCTTCTCCACTGAGGTGTGGATTTATACCCTCACAGAGACACAGTAAACAGGCGTATTCATCGAGTGTGCTTTCTTGCAGGCATGTCCTGTTGACAGCACCATGCATGTTAGAATGATTTTAAGAAAAGAAAAAAAAAGTAGGAGACTGGAGAGTGCATTATTCTGTTCTATTGAAGTTGTTATAGATTCAACTAACTCACCATTAGAGCAATCTCAAAAGTTTTAGACTCCAGCTATCCACCAAGTGCTCCTCCCATCCTTACCAGGTGGTCAAGTCCTCATTTGAATATCCCACAAAAGAGCTCTTTGCTCTGTAAATATATTGTAAAAGCTTATCTTTTAAGCAAGTTGATATTTGTCTCTTTGTGGCTTAATATTTATTGACCCTAGTACAATGAAGCCAAGTCCCCATTTTGTATACCAGCTCTTTAACTACTAAGGTCCTTCTCAGTATTTTCTTCATTCTATTCACTTGCTCATAATGTGCTTTCATCACTTCATTATCCTGATTGCTCTATTCTGAACATGCACTAGTTATGTCCATATCCCTATTTTTTAAAATAAATTTGCTTTTTAAATTCTGAAAATAAAAGCCTTACGAACAATTTCTAAATTTAGTAAATGACTATTTAGAACACATTTTTAAGAAAAGTCTTCTTATTGATCTCCCTGGCCCCAGTGTGTTTCTGTTGAATTCAGTTTCCAATCAGCCACTGGAGTTATCTATCTAAACTTCATTTCCTACTGCATGGGGTAAGGTCCTTAGATAAGCAACGGCAACTAGAATTACAAGTGCAAGAGAATTATTAGGGCTATTTCCTGTGTACCTATAAAGATGAAGTGGAGGGCCTTGCTGGAGAAGGCCGTGAGAGTCTTCAGACTGAGAAGCAGGTCTGACACCAGTGAAAGGAGAGCAGGAACACAAGGGGAGTGGCTAGGGGAGATCTTAGACTACACGCTGCCAAAATGCAAACAAAATAAACAATACATGCAGTGTAGTGAGTCATGCTAATCCCAGGTTTTTGCTTCCATTAAACAAAATGACAAAATATTCTGGGATAATATCTAGTGTTCTAGGGCAAAAAAAAAAAGAAAAAAAAAACCTATTCAAGCTATGAACTAGTCAAAGATATATGTATTAATGAGGATCCATTTGGAAAAACAAAAATTCACTATAAATACATCCAACAGAATTTTTTTTTTAATTTTATTTATTTATGATAGTCACAGAGAGAGAGAGAGAGAGAGGCAGAGACATAGGCAGAGGGAGAAGCAGGCTCCATGCACCGGGAGCCCGACGTGGGATTCGATCCCGGGTCTCCAGGATCGCGCCCTGGGCCAAAGGCAGGCGCCAAACCGCTGCGCCACCCAGGGATCCCCAACAGAATTTTATATAAAGAACTGTTGATGAGTATTGGAAGGGCTGGAATAAATAGCAAGCAGGAGAAGGAAAGCAGGTTAGAGGAACAAAGATATAAAAGGGATGAGCCTGAGAGATTGAAAGCTGGAGTCAATGAGCCTGTCCCTCCTGCTGTCTGTTGGAGAAGCTGTTGCACTTGGCCAAAGGAGTGTTGTCAAAGGAGTGCTATCTGGACCAAGGCTGAAAACAAGGAAAAGAGGCTACCTGTACCCAGTCTGCTTGAATCTAGAATGAACCCAACCCTGCTGTTACTGTACCTACTGATGGCAATTGCCAACAACTGCCAGTGTTGGAACCAGGAAGAAACTTGCCTTTCCTGCTGCTTTATCTCCTACTAGTATCTTCTATTAGTAGAGCTCATCAGGAAGACAGATGGCAAGAAGGCTGAGAAATGTAGCTTATGGACTTTTAGGCTTCTTTAATACATAGTAAATCACAGAAGGGTGGGAAGAGGGGCTGTGGGCACATAGGCAAATGATTGGCAAAGCAATATGCCAGCATACATTGAGTCAGTGAACTCCAGAAGATGCAAGTTACAGCATAAAACAGAAGTGACACTTTAAACTACATGAAAATTCCTACTTCTCTTGTATTATAATAAGATTTCTTCCTATAATTTCTATTTTCTTTAATAATGGGATTGTTCTGAGCTTTAGCATATGAATTCCTATATATTCTTAAAAAGAACTAGTATCTTTTAAAAAAATTTTGCCTGTGGTGTACAAAGGATGCAAATCACACACACCCACGAATTTATTGATCCTTCATACTCTTATTGCCCTCATCAATAATTGCTTTGCTTTGTGTAAACTGTCCTTTTACATAAGCAGAAACATAAATCACTCTTTCCAAAGGAGGCCCTAGTCACTTGGACTAGGTAGAAGGGTGGAAGAGAATTAATCATGGGCTGCAGAGCTTGTGGATCTTGAATGATCTATCAAAGGAATAGCAGGTTCCTCTACATCCTGAATAACATCTCCTTGGTCTTACCTCTGATTGCAACCATGGTTGTGATGGACAGTTCCTTGAGCCTTCCACCCACCCCAGGCTGACAATAACTTGCTCAAATGAAGACCTGGCATTTCCATGTCTTCCACTTTCTGCCTCAGCTTCTCTCATTTTACAGAAGCTCGTAGGAGCAACCAGCCTGTGAAACCAAGAGATGTCAAGGAGTTAATTAATGCCCCTAAGGGCAACTCCTGAGCAATAGCAAACAGGGCTGATATATAGATAATTCTGGTCTATCTTCTGTAATGCTACTGTGAGTTATTTTCTATGCTCCTCTGGAAGTTCTGTTCAGAACTGAGCTCCATCTGTCCTTCATAGGCTGGGGGGGATAGGGGGTGGGGAAGTGGGCGGGAGCAAACATTGCATCCTTATATTGCTTTTTTTCCTGTTTTTATTTTTTTCTCCCTCATCTCTCATTCTACTCTCTGAGATTACCTCATAAATAAACTACCTACACATAGCTCATTGTTTCAGATGTGGCTTTCCAGGAAACCCAAGATAAGTTACAGGGCAATTCATAATCAATATCTAGCTACACACCAATTTGAGGCATCTGGGCGAAAAGAAGAAATGCCTAATTAGACATTAGGTAAAAAACAAAAGGCATTGGTAGGTTTGGAATAGTATAGAGAAAATGGGACCCAATAGAACCTTTCCAGGTTGCCAGATACCTTTCTTATGGGTAGCAAGAGAGCTGCTAACGGGCTTCAGAAAACTGCTGTTTTCTCCCTTCCACCTCCTTGCTACTCTTTCTCCACTTACAAAAGTCTTGAGTATTCTGTAACTAAAAGCAATAACACACACTCCATCTATCTATAAATATATATATGTCTTATATTCCTTATTCAACGCTACTGTCACATTTAATATTTCACCTAGTGAGTTTCAATACAATTTTGATTTCTTAGCCTCACCTCTTTTTCTCCATGGTGGTTACCCTCTGATTCACATAATTCTATGACTTTGGTTGATTTTTAAATTACCAGTAAGGTTTTATTTTTTTTTAACTGCCTTGTTTTCTTTCCTAAGCTCTAGTTTTGAGAAAATGTTTAAGTTATCAAAAGGACTCCTTTAAACAATTTTTATGAACTATAATTTCTTAGACATTGCAAAATCTTGAGATTTGTTTCTGTTACCTTTGTATATAAAAGGTGGCTTATTAGTGCAATCTTAGGATCATAAAACGTTTTCTAAGCTATAATGCTTTTTGAAAACAAATCATAGTGTTTGTTGCAAAGAAGAGCCTGAGACCAGCTTGGTTTTAATTGCTTTGTTGAATATACACTTGTCTCCCTCCTGATCCACACACTACCACCATTATGTCTCAATCCTAGGTTGGATTTTTTTTTAATTAATTAAAAATTAGATCATTCATTCCATAAATAAATATTGTATATTGTATATTGTATATTTATATTTATATTTATCCTATCCACCAGACAGGATTTTGGGTGGTGGGGGGATATAGCAGTAAATAAAAAAAATTAAAAATTCCAGCATTCCTGGAGCTTAAGTTCTAATAAAGTGAAAGAAAGCAATATAAAATATAAAATATATAAATATATTTAATATAATGTAATATAAATGCTGAGGATGCACCTACTAAATTTAAATATCTTACTAGGATATTTCTAAGCATAAAACCCCTCTCATTGACCTACCTTTAATGCCACTTTTTTTTTTAACTCTAATGTCTTTTATAAACTCTAGAAACTCTAATCCATTATATCCTCTCTTTAATTTTAAATTTCTGTTCATTTTTTCTTTATTTTGCAGTTTTTAAGAATGCCCTTTGAGTTATTTATCTTATTTTCTGCAGTATCAATTAATGACTTCTAGATTCAAATGGTTATTTAATTTCTAATGTTCATTCTCATACCATATTAAAGTCACCTTTTTAAATAAGAGAATTTCGTTCATGCATTCATCCATCCACTCAAAAACTATTTAAATTTATTTTGTTACAGCTGCAAAAGAATGTTAAGATGATAATACTCAGAGCAATACGCTCTTATAGTAACAATAAAAGCAAAAAATTAAAAAAATTTTCATTTTCTGTGATGGTCTCAATCTAATTATGGGAAGAATTTACACTTCTGTACTGCATATTTCTTTTTCATGGCTTACCTGTTGACATTTTATGTTTACTTAATTTTGAACAAAAAGATTTCTATTTTGTCTGTCAGTTTGAGGATAGCCAGGTCATGATCTCAGGGATGTGAGATAGAGCCCCACATTGGGCTCCCTATTGAATGTGGAGCCTGCTTGAGATTCTCTCTCTCCCCCATCTGCTGCTCTCCCCACACATACTGTTTTTCTCTAAAAAAGAAAAAACAAAACAAAACAAAATACCAAAAACTAAAAATGGACATTTGCATAAGGAAGTTTGTGATGCTGGCACAGAAGGCACACCCTGGATTTGTGGCTCAGTGAGAAAGAAGTTAGTGAGAAAAATTAAGGGGACTCTGAATAGAATCAGTTCTTAGTCCTGACCCATTAGAAGTTTAGAAACATTTCTTCCAGAACCAAAATACTGGTTTCTCATTTCATAGTGGACTTTAGTTGTGGAAATACACTGAATATAATTTCTTTTTCCACTAGTTTCATAATTATATTAAGATTCTATTTCTTACTGGTTCTTCAAACCTTTATGTGAGAAATTTCCCATAGCTTAATAGTTTGGAGTTCCAAAATATTTTCTATCACTTTCTTATGAAAAATAACAAATATAAAGTAAGATTGAAATATTTAAATTTGCTGTATATTTGAAAATCATATTTTACTCTACTTGTTTTATCACATATATAATCATTTGTCATCCCTTTGACTATTCATAAACTCATCTTTTAAAAATTATAGATTTCCCTTTCTTCCTAAGTACTTTAGCAGTATTTTACCTAATGTTAGTTTAATTGTTCCAGTCTTCTTATGCTTACTGTTTATATGGTGTATCTTTTCCATTTATTTACTTTCAATCTATCTGTCTTTTTATATTTAAAGTGAATTTCTTGAAGATAATATATACACATTTTATAATGTGTTTTCTATTTATCTCCTCTTGTGTTTTGTTTTTCTGTTTCTACATTTCCATCCTCTTTTGGGCTTTTGAATATTTTCCAATTCTACCTTATTTTGTTTTTTAAAAATATACCACTCTGCATTTTTTTAGTAGTTGCTCTAGGGATTAAACCGTACATCTCTAACTTCTTATAGTGAACTTAGAGTTAACATTGTGTCATTTCACAAAAAATGCAGAATCTTGCAACTATGTAAATCCATATAATGTCCCTCAATTTATGCTGTCATGGATATGTTTTTTTCCTATACTCATTACAAACCCTATGAGACAGTATTATAAGTTTTACTTCATTTTATTTTTTTTCAAGTTTTATTTATTTATTTTAGAAAAAGAGAGGAGGGAGGGAGTGTGTTCAAGTGGAAGGTGGGACAGAGAGAAAGACTCTTCAAGCAGACCCCCCTCTAAGTGCAGAGCCCAATGCAGGGCTTGATCTCATGACCCATGAAATCATGAGCTGCTGAAACCAAGAGTTAGACACTTAAGCCAGTCAGGTGCCCCTATAATTTTTACTTTATTTTTTTTTAATTTTTAAAAAATTTTTAAAGATTTTATTTATTTATTCATGATAGACATAGAAAGAGAGAGGCAGAGACACAGGCAGAGGGAGAAGCAGGCTCCATGCTGGGAGCCCGACACAGGACTCGATTCAGGGACTCCAGGATCGTGCCCTGGGCCAAAGGCAGGTGCTAAACTGCTGAGCCACCCAGGGATCCCTAATTTTTACTTTAAATACTCATATGAAACTTAAAGGCACTTAAAGGAAAAGAGAATAGTCATTTATCTTTAATTTATATTTCCCATTTCAGTACTCTTCATTCTTCCTAAGGATCTGAATTTCCAATTGGTATAATTTTTCTTCAGCCTCAGAACTTCTTTTGGCAAGTCTTCTAATTTATGTCTATTAGCAACAAATTCTCTTATACTGTTTGTGTCTGAAAATGTATGTTCCCCAAATTCTAGAAGGACATTGTTACTGGATATAGAATTATTGTTTGACAGTTTTTATTTGACATTTTGTTCATCACCTTAATATTTTTTTCCCACTGTCTTCTGGGATCCACAGTTTCTGAAAAGTAAACTATGTAATGATTTATTTTTCTCTCTTTATGTAATAACTCCTTTTTCTTTTATTTCTTTTGAAATTTTTCTTTGGTTTTATGCAGTTTTATCTTGATATACCTAGGTATGGTTCTCTTCATATATTTTCCTAGCTTGGAAATTGTGGAGATCCTTAAATCTTTAAATTTATGTCTTTCACCATATTTTGGGGGAAAAATCAGCCATTATTTCTTCAAAATATGTTTTGTTCTATTCTTTCTTTTTTCTTTTGAGACTCCCAATTACACAAATGGATCTTTTGATATTATTTCATAAGCCAGTAGAGCTCTTTTGATTTATTTTTAAATATTTATTATTTTCCATAAGTTAGATAATTACTTTTGATCTCTCCTCAAGTTTATTAAATATTTTCTCTGTCTTCTCCATCCTCCCATTAAACTCATATATTTTGTAAATTAAATATTTATAAATCTGGTATTTTTAACTCTAGAATTGCCCTTTTTTGAATTATCATTTTGCTGTATATAGAATTCTTGATTTATAGTCTTTTTCTTTCTTTTTAAAAAAATTTTTTTTTTTAATTTATCTACGATAGTCATACAGAGAAAGAGAGAGGCAGAGACACAGGCAGAGGGAGAAGCGGGCTCCATGCACCGGGAGCCTGACGTGGGATTCGATCCCGGGTCTCCAGGATCATGCCCTGGGCCAAAGGCAGGCACCAAACTGCTGCGCCACCCAGGGATCCCTATAGTCTTTTTCTTTCAGCACTTTGAGTACATTAGCCCATAGCCTTCTGCCCTTCTTGTTTTCTGGCATGTCAGTTGTACCTCTTATTAAAGACTTTTTATATGTGATGATTTATTTATTTCTCTTTCTCTTATTTTTCTCAAGAGTCTCGTATTTTGTATTTTGTATTTTGACAGTTTGACTATGATGTGTCTAAGTGTGGATCTCTTTTAGTTGGATTTTGTATTGTATTTTGACAGTTTGACTATGATGTGTCTAAGTGTGGATCTCTTTTAGTTTATCCTATGAGTGTTTTGAGATTCTTGGCTGTGTAAGTTAATATTGTTCATCAAATTTGGGAATCTTCAACCATTTTTCAAATATTCTTTCTGCATCTTTCTCTATTTTTCATCTTCTGGGACTCCCATTATACATATTTTGTATATTTGTTGGTATCCCACAGTCTCTGAATCTCTGGTCATTTTTCCTTATTTTTTTTCTCTCTATTCATCAGACTGGATAATTTTAACTGACCTTTCTTCAAGTTTGCTTATGTTTCTTCTATCAGCTCTTATATTATTCTCCTTTAACGAATGTATCATCTTTTTCATCTCCAGTATTTTTATTTGGCTTCATTTTATAATTTTAATCCTTTATTCATATTTTCTATTTGGTGTGGCATCATTATACTTCCCTTTAATTTTTTAAGTGTAATTTTATTTTATTATTTGAACATATGTATGATATCTAATTTTAAATTTTTGTCTTATAAGTACAACATCTGGGCTCTCAGAAACAGTTTCTATTGTCTATTTATTATGTATTAGATAATTTTCTGTTTCTTCTTGTGTCTTGTAATTGTTTTGTTGAAGCTTGGACATTTTAAATAATATAGCACAGTAACTCTAGGAAAAGATCTCTTCTTCCTCCCCACCCCCACTTTGATATTGTTGTTGCTGTTTATGTGTTCAATTACTTTCCTGGAAAAATTGTATAATATCTGTATTCTATGGTTTTTGTTTTTTTTTTCGTGCAGCCACTAAAGTTTCATCTCTGCTTAATAATCTTAGTGGTCAGACAATGATGGGACAGAGATTTCCTTAAAGGTTTTAAACCAATAAATCTCTCACTCTTTGCTGAAGGATGTAATGTGAGGGTTGGAGTAGGCTTTCAATGCTTTAGTAGTTTACAGTTGTGCCTTAGTCGTCTTTACTTCTTGCATGCACAGAGTCTCATGGTCAGCTATGGATAGAGAGTAGAGCCTTTTCAAGTCTTTTTGTGGTATATGCACCACTCTGCACATGCAGTTAGCCTTCTAGATCCCCAGAAATGTGTTAGATCTTTTAAAAACCCCTTTGGAGATCTAATTATCCTTATTTTCCTTTAATTTTTTGTGCCATTTAATTACTCCAACTGGCAATAATACCCTCAATAGCTATGATATTAAGCCACTGCCTCTGACCTTTTTTGGCAAATGTGCTTCCTTGTCCAGTGAGCTCTGAATCAGTTGAAATAATGACAAAACATTAGAATGGGATTTTTCCAGGAAGTTCCAAGATAGGTCAGATAATGACAATTCTCTGGGGATAGATTTTTAGGGGAATTCCAAACCCATTCTACTCATTCCTGTGTCTTCTAGACTACTTTTTCACAGTTACTATCATTCCAAAGTGGTGATGGAAGAAATGGGATGGGAGAAGGGCAACTTAAAATGCCACAAAGTTTAATATTCTCACTCAACTAATTCAACTATTTGAATAAACTCTCTTGAATAACCAATCCTTTGGTTAATTTCAGGAGCCCTTAAAACGATGACTTGACAATTATTTACCCGTGTTCTCAATGCTTTTATGGAAGAGTGGATTTTTGAAGGTCTTTACTTTGCCAATATTGCTTTCTAATAAACTGAATAATTTCTTTAAATCATAAATATTTACATGTACTACAGTACTGATTTTTAAGTACATTATAAATTACTTAAAAACAGAAATATAAAACAAATGTAATGAAAAGTAAATATAAATAAAAGTTCTAATGAGATATGAGCTGTTTTTTGGAGACTTTTGTAAAATTTTACTGCTGATGTGATTGAGGGTGCAAAATGATTTATCAGGGCTTATAAGTTCTATTGATCATGTTATCAGTATATTTTAAAAGGTTTTAATTTAAGTTTTAGAAGAAGTATATGTTTAAACATTCAAACATCAGAGGGTTATTCAGAAATGCTCTTTTTTTAAAGCAAGGGCTTTAATAATACCCCATAGATTATTTGGTGTTCACAGAGTAGATCAGGAATCAGCAAACTACAGTGTGTTGGCCAAATCTAGCCTGCTGAGGGCCCCTGTCTAGCCAAACCCATTTGTTTAAGCTGCTTTAATACTACAAAGACAAAGTTGAGTAGTTGTATAGAGACTGTATACCCCAGAAAGCCTAAAATATTTAATATCCCTTCACATAAAAAGTTGTCTGGTTTTGAAGTTGTTTTCACTGGACATTAGCAGTTCTTGGGATGTATTCAAATTACTAACCATATTTTGAATAAGTATAGATTTCTAGGTTCTATCTTAAGTATCCCAACGCCAATGAGTTACTTGTTCTCTGATTTTCAGTTGAGTTTGGTAGATGGGGAACACTGCTGGGAGACTATTAGGTGCAGGAAGAAAAGTGAGGTCAAGGTGTTTATTTCCTTGTTTCTTCTTTCCTGGCTTCTCTCATTTAAATGGCTCTCTTGATCTATCCTTGTACATCAGTGGCTTCATAATCAACTCCTCCATACCTTCAGGTTGTAGAGGGAATATTTGAGCACTTACCTTTGGGGGAAGGGCGGATTTAATAATCCTTTATAGTCTCCTTAATCCGTATCCACTCTTTGGTAGTAATTCCTTTAATTTGCCTTCCCTTTCAAGCTGGGAATCTCATACTGCAAATTTTTGTACTTTTCTTTTTTAATTTTTTTAATTTTAATTTTATTTTTTAAAAATATTTTATTTATTCATGAGAGAGACACACAGAGAGAGAGAAAGAGAGAGAGAGAGAGAGGCAGAAACATAGGCAGAGGGAGAAGCAGGCTCCATGCAGGGACCTGACATGGGACTCCATCCTGGGACTCCAGGATCATGTACTGAGCCGAAGGCAGAGGCTTAACTGCTGAGCCACACGGCATCCCAACTCTTCTTTTTTTAGATAAAAATTTCAGCCCATCTTTTCTCCATATTGAACTCCTGTCTTCAAAAATATTCTCTCTCTCTCTGTTGGTTTCATGTTATTTTAAATTTAAAAATCCTACCTTCTATTTCCTTAATCAAGTTGTTAATAAAATTATAAACTATTTAGGGCTAAGAATAGTATCTGTGGACAGTTATTAGAATGCCCCTTCCTGATTGAATCCATTTATAACATTTTTTGGTGATATTCAACCAGTTACTAATCTATTTTAAACATCTTTAGTCCTAATGTCTTCATTTTGTCCATTATTTGACGTCCATGCCCTCTGATTCCTCCAAAGTCTCATATTCATAGGAAGTACATGATTTCAATGATTATACATATCTGTTCTCTCTCCAGTCTCAAATCTTCAGTTTCTTACAGGAGACAGAAATTCAGATATATGTAGCAAATGGCAGTTTAATGAAGTATTTTAGTTTATTCAAACTTGGCTTTCCTTTAAGAAATCCTATAGGAAGCCTTTGTTCTATGTCTGTTGATGTTCTCGTGACACTTGGCTCCTTACACTTGATCACACCTCTTGACATTGAGGTTCATCGGTGTTTTAACAACAGACATTTCTTGAATTTCTCCATTTGGCCAGACTACATCACACTGAGTACCCTAAGCTAGAGAATTAAGATCAGTGTGAGGTACCTGATGAAACAGGTCCATTTGACATGACATCATGCTACATAGTATTTAAATTATACAACACATGAATATCTCCTGTTTGGGAAATTCTCTAATCTTTATTGGTGATGAGCATAAACAAAGGTTTCTCAAAATTTCTCCATATATAATTTGCTCATAATTTCTTTTATGGAATTGCTTATCAGAAATCTGTTATTAAATCTTCTCCAGAAAGCACAGCACAAGTGATCAGAAATAAATTGCTGTTGTATTATGTGTATATGAAGGTATTGTTCTTTGTTTAATTATTTTTGGTTTCTGAATACAATATTTTCATGAATCAAATCAGCTTTAGGACTAATATCTCTTGGGCCACCTGGTTGGCTCAGTCTATTAAGCCTCTGCCTTCAACAAAGGTTATGATCCCAGAGTCCTATGGTCGAGCCCCATGTCAGGCTCTCTGCTCAGTGGGGAGCCTGCCTCTCCCTCTCTGTCTGCGTTCCGCTCTCCTTGCTTGTGCTGCTCTCTCTCTCTCTCTCTCTCTGTCAAATAAATAAATAAAGTCTTAAAAAAAAAGGACTAATATCTCTTTATCTGAAAGAACCTGACAGCAGGAAGCAGAGAAAAAATACATAGATTCTATGGAAGAAAGGACCAAGAAACATATGCAGGCTCACTGCTTGTATTTTCTTAAAGAATTGAGGCATGTTGGTAAGCTAGTAGCAAGAGAGCATTAGAGGACCACAACTGAAGAGAAGAGCATCATTAGTTCCGGCTAGTGATTCCTCTACCCTTACTTGTTGGTGCCAAAATGTAATTGTATAAAAAATGATGACATAGTGGATTATGAAAGATTTGTAAATCTTTTCCCTTAGATAATAGATAATAGATAATAATAATAATAATAATAATAATAAACATTTAATAAATGCTTACTGTAGGTGACCAAAAGCTTGGAAATATAGACAAATATGCATAATAAATAGTTAATGATATTATAATGTATGATTTGTTCAGTAGGCTTTCTGGCATATTCAGCGTATTGCCCTTCATCATGCTGTTCATCATCCTCAGATAAGCTTTGTAGAACTTACATCTTGTACAGTTAAAAGGCACATAGTTTGGAATCTTTTGAACAGTTCTGCAAGGCACCTCTAATCCCTTGGATGCTTGGCAAGTTGGCCAGTTTGTATCAGCGACACCACTGGCTATAACTGTTTCATTCATATTATTGGAAATGAGTGCTAGTCCACAAAAGAGTTTGCCAACAGACTGACTATACCTTGAATATTTTAAAAAATATTTTATTTATTTATTTATTTATTTATTTATTTATTTATTTATTTATTTATTTATGAGAGACACAGAAAGAGAGGCAGAGACATAGGCAGAGGGAGAAGCAGGCTCCCTGTGGGGAGCCTGATGCAGGACTCCATCCCAGGACCCTGGGATCACGACCTGAGCCAAAGGCAGACACTCAACTACTGAGCCATACACGTGCCTCTACACCTTGAATTTTTAAACCAGTTTTCTTTTTCTTTTTTTTTTTTTTTTAAATTTTTATTTATTTGTGATAGTCACAGAGAGAGAGAGAGAATGAGGCAGAGACACAGGCAGAGGGAGAAGCAGGCTCCATCCATGCACCGGGAGCCCGACGTGGGATTCGATCCCGGGTCTCCAGGATCGCGCCCTGGGCCAAAGGCAGGCGCCAAACCGCTGCGCCACCCAGGGATCCCTTAAACCAGTTTTCTAACTGCTCTGAGGAATGGCAACTCTTTTAGGGTGGTACATATGAAAAGATTCTATTGTTCATTATTAGGATCAGCCCTTCATCTACTCAGCAGTATCAGCTCAACACATTCATCTTTCATCAATCTTTTAAAAAATATATAAAATTTTGGTATTTATGTTTCCAGCTTTTATGGATACCCTGCTTATATTGAGGAATCTTCTTTTTTCATGCAATCCTCCTAGTAAATCTACAAGTTGGCTTCTATTATTACTTATATTTTATAGAGGAAGAAGTAGAGGTAGAGGGAGATTAAGTAACTTGTCCAAAATCACAGAACTGGTAAATGAAAAATTATGGGTTTTAGGTTTAGGGAGGGAGAACAAATTAAGGGAGAAAAATTGATGAAGAAATACTATGTTAGCTAGTAGAACACAAATATTTTGCTGTATGTTTATATAATTGATTAACTGTTAATATAACCTGCTCTCTGGTTTGCATATTGGATATCAGATTTTTAAGAAACACCAAAATAGTTTCCAGTGAGCTTTTCTGATAACCGTACTTCACCATGAAAGTGCTAGGTGGCCTTTGATAAATTTTTAGCATCTCTGTGCCTTCAAAAATGGAGAGGATTTTAGCTATCTACCTACCAGGTGAGTTGCTATTTGGAAATTCGAATACAAATTGTTTTTTGACTTCCTTGGAAGAAAGTCATTCTATAAAAACAAATTTGGGCTATTATAATGACAAGTGTGTGAGTGTACATTAATTTCCCCCTTATGTTGTTATTGCCAGCAGATGGAGGTCGAAATTGAATTGCTGCTGACTGTTGTCCCTTGTTATGGCCTGTGGAGATATGACAATTGAGGAAGAACTTAGAGGAATGCCAAGTAGCAGAGCATGAAGCAGTGGGTGTGACCCACTGCCTTGGACATTTTATGGCTGATAGCATTTGGCAAGAAAAAACTGCAGCCTCTATAGTAGTCTTGCAAATAGATCTCAACATTAACTATGCCCTCACCCTCACCCGTATTTGATTTACCCTATAATGTACTCATTTGCTAAAATCCACTCTTCTAATTGTCAGCTAACTCACTAGTCCTCTCACAAAAATACCTAAATAACTAAATAAATCATACTTGAAGACGTTTCTTTGTTTCATTGCAAATTTGGGCACAGAAAGTCGAGGCCATGCATCTGAAACTTCTTGTCCATTCTACTTTGATTTCTTCTGGGCTTGTTCTTTTTGTTTGTTTGTTTGTTTGTTTGTCCAGAGATTATTACCTAGGGAATCCTTGGATGACCTTCCAGGGGTGCCTGACCCAGGGGAATTAGAAGCACAGTATCTGTGCATGCTATCACGTCCCTTTTTTGTTTTTTTCTGTTAGGAGAGTCTGTGGCTTTCACAAGATTCTCAAAGGGGCTTAGGACTTCAAAAAGCTTGTGAATCCCTGCTTTGGATCTTTGGTTTATGGGGCAGTGAAACTTTGTATGTTTGCTTTAACGATTGAGACACAGCATTTTATGTGAATGAGAACAAGGGAGTGGTGGAGAAAAACAGCTTGGAGGGCATTATTACCTTTCCCAATCTTCATTTCTTGTCATGAATTATTAATCATGAGGTAACACTTCATCTGATGCTTTGAAAACTCTCCCCCTGGTAAGAACAGCCTAATTGAATTGGAGGAAGTGGAGCAGGAAAAACTAAACGTGGACGTTGATGGTTTCACCAAAAGCAATTATACACCCTACAGCCTTCTCCACCTGTTTGAAAACCCAAGGCCCACTAATTCTCATGCCACAAGGGAATGGATGGGAAAGTAGAGGAAAAATTAAAATTGTGGAGCTTCAAACGTATCTTCCTTGAGACTACTTCATTTTGGCTAAGGGGCGTATGGGGGGATAAAGGAGGATAAGTGGTGTGGGCAGGGGTCTGATGTATGGGAGATGAGAGCACAAACCAGTTCAGCCTCTCTGGAGGGCATTTGGGCAAGGGAACGAAAACTTTAACACAGGCATGCTTCTACCCAGTAATTCCAGTTTCAGCAATGCATGTATCTAAAATTTTAAAATAATTCATATACATAATAGAATATGGAGGAGTCATTAGAAATCATGATGAAATGATTTCATTTTTATATGAAACTATGTTTTTGATATTTTGTGGAAAAAAGTCAATAAGCCAATAAGTATGTGTACATAGTATAATGTAATACACATTGATGAGAAATGTAATACTATGATACTGAGGAATATGTTCCTTAAGGCATATTTTTATATAATATAAACATGGATAAAGTCTGGTAGGATATGTACTAAATGATAAAAATGGTCCCCATTGGGTGCTGTGATTGCAGTTAATTTATTTTTGCTTATCTTCATTTTCATTTCATTTTCTGTAATAAGCATGGTTTTGTTTTTTTGTTTTGTTTTTTGTTTTGTTTTTTTTTTGTTTGCTGTTAAATGTAAGATACAAATTTAGACAATATCTTCTTTTGAAAATACAGACTCCAGGTTGAAAATAGGTGATTGTATTAGCAAAGGACCAACTCTTGCCAACTTTCAAAGATTGGGTCCCAGCCCTCAGAAACTGAAGCAGATAGTGATGAAGAATGCCGTTCCTCCTTCCAAACCAGGAGAGGCCAGCCCTGGGCTTTTTCTGTGGATCTGAACCACTCCTTTCTGTCCACAGCCAGGTCACACCAAGAGAGTCTCAGCTATGTTAAATAGCATGTGGAAAGGCTTTTAAAGACATTTGGATTAAAAAAAAAAAGTCATCTCTGTCCCTACCAGAACTTCCAACTTCATGCTGCTTACGTGCTGACTTCCCTTAGGTGCCTGTGCTTACTCTGATCATAGCATCTTCCAAACAAGGCTGGAATTATCTGTCTGTCTGCCTTACAGGATGCACACACTCTGTGTCTTGGTTTCCGCTGTACCCGCAGTGCCTAGCACAACACTCCATCAGTAAGTGCTGAGTGAATACATGATAAAAGGAATAGATGAATGAAGGGCAGCAAGGAACTACCAACTTCACTCTGTTGGATTCCCCAAAAGCAAATGCAATGAAATCCAAGTCTGGGGAATGAATATTTTCCAAAGGTAACAGAATAGAATAGGCGTTTCCAAGGGATAAGAAACCAAGATGCAAAATACCACTTGTGGGGATGTGGAAGGAGGGAAGGGGTGCTGCAAAAACCAAGCTGAAGTGAAAAGGCAAAGATGGGTTGTTGCAGTTATATTCCATGATTGTAAATAACATTACTGGAGGCATGGGGGAACAAAGGTTGTTTAGTTTGCAGAGAAGTGGATTCTTGAATGGGTGAAAATTAAATCTGCGGGATGATTTGACGTGGAGACAGCACACAGGACGATTTTAGCCACATAAACAAGAATGGCCGTGTGCAATGATTTCTATTCAACCCCCCTGGCTTCCTGGCCTAAGCTGATTATTATTAAGCATTTATGTGGCATTTCATATGTACAAGTGCTTTACAATCATTTATTATTTATTCCTCACAACGTGAGAAAGCCACAAATCAAGGGCAGGGATAAAGTTAATACAATTTTATTAAACAAGAGGGGTGTGCCTAGCAGCAGGCTCAGCTACAACCAGGGAGTGTGACCTCACAGGAGAGAAGAAACATGACAATTACTTTTTCTCTTTTTGTGTTGCAATTTACACTTTTAATCAGTATTAAGTCAGGTGACCCTGCACACCTAGGAGAACTCCCGGGAGCCTGGAAACCTGGTGTGCCAACTCAGGGGAAAGCCTGCCTCTGAATCTGCCGTTTCTATCACCAGTTTCCTCCCTCCCCCCCTCCCTGCTGGCTCCATTTTATTTCTTAGAGTTCGTGTTTTCCTTTTCTCTTTCTTCCATCATGCCTCTCCTTTGGTTTGTTCCCATTTCGTTCTCTCTCATCTCTGTCTTCTTCTCCCCTTCCTCTCCTCTCCCTCTCTGACTCTCCTTTCTCTTCGCTGCTTCCTTCCCTGCTTGCTGTCTCTCCTTCTCTCTCCTCCCACAGACACGCACGGACACTCCACACAGAGAAAGCAGCAGAATCTAATTGTAGGAGGTGCAGAAGGTCATTTCCTCTCGAAGACAGCACTCCTTCACTGCCTTCTTCTGAGACCTGACACATGGAAAATTTTAACTCGATTTGTACAGGGAGAATAATGCCAGTGTTAATCCAAGTTGCTTGGAAGGTCATTTAAAAACCATTCCAGGTTGTTTTACTCCCACTGCTAGTGTTCTTCAGGCACTTCTCATAAATGCTAATGAATAATTCACCTTGGTAGTATAGACAAACACAGGCTGGTGGTGTTATTTGGAAATCATTCAAATTGACTAATTAGTCATTTCCTTTAGATTTTATTTAACAAAGGAAAAAAGGATTTTGAGATATTTGGTAAACCATACGTTACTAAAATCTTAATAACTCATATTAATTTGAGGAAGGGCTGATCACATTCAGGGAAAGAGCCTGAATGGTTGCAACTTTTAAAAATTATATATAAATTTATTACATTCTAGGCGGAATCTTATTAGACAGTGAATGAAAATATCTTAGCTAGAGGTCTCACTGGTCTAATTTTGAGGAATAGATAAGAATCATTTGTTATTAATGCATGTATTGAAACAAAGAGTAAGAGATGAATACTCTCCCTAAAATCCCTTTAAATACTATTATTCATCCATGACCACCTACTATGTGTAGGATACAGTGTTCTACATGCAAGTGATATAAGAGGCAACTGACACAAAAGGTCCTTGCTTTCATGGAATTTAGATTCTAGTGGCAGTATTTTATATAGATAAAGATAATTGTTAGATGATTAGATAGACAGATAGGTAAAAATGGATGGATGTCACATAATGACAAGGGCTAGGCAGAAAATAGAAAGTGATTGAGTGTGTTTTGGTGTATGTTGGATGCTATTTTTGGAGGGGTGAGGAAAAGCCTTTAGGGAAGGTGACAATACAGCAGAGACCAAATATTGAGAAGGAATCATTGTGTTAAGATCTGAGCATTTCAAGGAGGTAGATAAGCAAGGTCTAAGGGCCCTGAGGTGGGAACAAGCTCAGTGTGTTGAAATCTCATGTGTTTGTAGCCTAGTGAAAAACGAAAAGAGTGGTAGGAGTAAAGCACTAAGTCTGACCAGGGACTTAGTGCTTTACTCCATTGTTTCTTCCTTTTGCTTATTGGACTTTTCCTAGTTAATAAAGGGAAGTTTCATCCCAGTGACTAAATCATTGCAATTCTCCATTACCGGTAAGAACAGGATGAGTTTGTTCAGTTGTGACCAATGCATCTCCCCTTTGCACACATTTACTTTTAAACCTGTAACCATTCCCTACGCAGGCCAGTAGCTGTAAGTCTTCAGTGTACCAATAAAGAGAAACCTCAGAGAACAAAGATGGGCCTTTCTTGTTTTTTTTTTTTTCAATTCAGTGAAAGGCATAACATAATTAAGATAATATGTAATAAAGCACATTCTTGGATCTTATCCTCCGGATCATATCAGGATCCTCTTAGTTAAATGGAAGATTTCTGCATTCTACTTGCCCCCTTTCCAACCTAGACCAAATCCAGAAAAGAGGAGATAGATGCCTAACCTGACCAGCTACCATCTTTGGAGCTGCAGGCACTCTGTCAAAACTTTCCTCCATGCTGTACTCCTTCACCAGGAAGTGAAGGTCTTCCCTGCTTAAATTGGATCCCTAATTTGCTAGTCCAATGGTCACCAGCCAGTGGCCTGAGTTATAACACATAGACTTAGTGAGAGATGTGGCTCAGAAGACATTTTGGAGTCAGATAGGGATGGATCTTGAAAATAATGTTGGATGATGTTGTCAACCTAAAGGGGTAAAATAAGGCAAGTTCAAAATCGTCAAAAATATGAGCTTATTCAGAAAGAGAGGAATTGCAATTCATGGCATGCAAACTGTAGCAAGCTACGGATGAATCTGTTAAGGGTTCGGGGTACATTTATGGGCAGGGAGTATTAAGAGGGGAGAGTTTAGTTAGAGTCTGTTAAAAAAAAAAAATTGCGACCGGCTTTGAAAATTCCCCAAGCAGACAGAACCAGTCCAGTCATACAAAGCTCAATTCAGCTTATTTTGTGAGACCAGCCCAAACTGCATCATTTCTTATTCGTGCCTCTAACAGCCGTAAGCAGAAATTTCCCGGGTTGATATGAACTCCTTGACCATCTTCCTATTATTTAAGAAAATTCTAATACTATCAGTTTTCTATAATCCAACATTTATGAGAAATCAGTCTCTCAGTTCTTAAATTTTGTTTTCCTGAGAGCACACATGTGAGATGATGTTACATTTTATATCCTCTGGTTCCATTTTAGACTGAAATTCTTTCACATTTCCTCCTTTTGGTCAGGATCCTTTGCAGAAAGCATGGCTGATCAATTATGGTATTCAGATATTGTTCATTAATTTTTGTCAAAGGTATAGTTTTTTTATAGGTGGATTGTGTTGTATATTCTATGAAGCTGAGGAGGACCATCAGGTGTCTTTTTCCATGAAGCAGAGGAAGGCCATCCTTGGGAGTCTTGTACCAGAAGGGAAGGAAATAATATGGAGTTTCAGTGACCTCATTTGGGCCACAAATGAAAATGAAAATTCTGTTATGTCTCTATAAGGTGGACCATTTAGTTTCCATGGTCATTTGGGTTTCAGGAAAAATCTCGGAAAGGAAAATAATTTTATTTGTACATACATTTGGAAAGAAGGCATTTGTGTACTAATACAAAACAGTAGAAATTTAATTAAAATGATTAAAATGAGGACCAAAAGCCCAATGATAGCTATTGATTGAAATACACCTCTCAACCAGTTTCCCCAATTGCCTATGTTAAGTAGATAGAAAATGTCCCAAGTTCTGGGATCTTGGCCAACTTCTGTTAGCAGCTTGTTATTGTCCTTCATTATTTTTAGTTCTTATGTTATTTTCCCTGACTTATTGACATAAAGAGCTTATTCCTTTCCAAGTAAGCTATAGGTTTCCCCCTGCAGAGCAGGGAGGAGTTTCAGGGCTCTGTGGTTTTGTAGGATTGTTTTTGCAAGGCTATCTATTTGGATTTGTTGATATCCAAAAGCTCTGACAGAAGTATTGAAAGTGGTAGACATGACTAGAAAGATTGTGAATTGCTTTTTCAAGGTCTGATACTCCAAACCAAGGGAAAAAAATCTCTGGTGAAAGCATGCCCCAAACCCTTTCTATCTACTATAGGGTTATATGGAGGTTATATGTAGCCACTCAAAATTTATAGCATTCCCAATTCTAACAGGTCCTTTTAAGTTGATAGGATAAAGACCCCAGATTAGGTATTTAAGCAGTAGAAGGAAGAGTTTTTCTAATTTTGGTTTTAGGGATAAGGACAATGATACCACAATATTCCTTCTAATTAAGGGGAAATATAGAATATATGTATTTTCTACTTGAAATGCTTAGTGTCTTCTAGGGGAAAACACAATTTGCTCAGATTATTTTCTCTGGAATGAAAGAGGGGATGTCATAATTGGAAATATAATCTTTTATACAGAGCACATGATAATCTGTTGCATTAGCATTGTGGAGATGGTTGTGTGAGCACCTAAAATTTCTGAGTAGAAATACTTGTAAATCTCACTTATATAAGCGAGCCGATCTAGTGTCAGTAAGATTTTGGTGGAAGTATGGAAAATCTCTGGAGAAAAAGCAAGTGAAGCTTTTCCATCATTCACAATATTTTTGGTCAATTCCTAATGAAGTACCATTGAGTGGGAGCACATAAGCTTTTCATTTCCTGGTGTTATGGTTTTCATTGCTCCACTGTAGAGATACATTAGTGGGTAAAATGATATAGTCTGAATTTCAATGGGAAGTGAATTCATGTTCATCTGGGTCATATAAAATTAATATAGTTACAAATATTGAGTGGGAGATATGCTAGAGTTTTGACATTCCTATCATTGATTTTGAGACATAAAGAAAAATTTGGCGTAAGGTTCCAGACCTAAGTGAGAGATATCCATTTATGAGTAAGAGATACCCAACGGAAAGCCATAATTTTGGTACCAGTCTTCCAGAAGGAAGGACACGTCCAAAGTTACCAGAGGAAAATCCTACATCTTTATTAGATAGGTTTTGTCATCCTTCTAAGGATAGTGGCTAGGCCACCAATTCAGGTTCATTGTGAATAATATTTGCTCTAGCACAAATCTGGCGATCAGTATCTTTAGCAGAATCAGAGGTTTTGTGAGGTGGGGGTAAAAGGATGTGTTAAAACTAAAGTAGAGAACAGTAGCAAAACTAGAAAAAGAACAACTGAAGGGCTAAGTGACCTAATTTAGCTAAACAGTAATTAAGAAACAAAAACCAACAACAACACAGGAAAGTTATATAGATCTGGTCCAGATATCTTGAGTAAGCTGTCTACTCCAGATGCTATCTGCTTCAGTTCCTAGAAATTTTCAATTTCAGGTCACCAGTTGGTATACAGGTTCATTCAGATTTGGGGACTTTTTTTAGATGTGACACATGAATCTAGAAGTTTATTCCTTGAAGTTTGGCTGTACAGGGGTTAGGTAACACCCAGTAAAGGACTTTCCAGTGATGTTGAAAAGAGTAATTTTGGACATGTCTTTTCCAATAGAAGAACTCTCCAGGCTATAAGGTGTGATGTTTGATGCCTCTGTCTCCAGAGAATGTTCTGTATAAAGATTGTTCTACCAGATGGTAATTATTTTCTGTAGATTTCAATAGGCCTTTGCAAAATTGAAGTATATCTCCCTTTATTAGTTGTGGGTCAAAAGAAATGTGGGCTAAGAATATCAGCCATTGTTTAATTATTTAATTATTTCCAAAGGTGAAAGTGAAAGTTCATGGATTCCAAAGGGAAGAGATCTAAGATTTAGAAGAACCAGTGGTAATTCTTTTGGCCAGGGTTCTTGTAGGATTTTGACTATTTTAGCTGAGTCTTAATATTCCATTTGTAGGTTAGGCCAGTCCTGAGGATAACAAGCACAATGCGAGTGCCACAAAACAGGTCAGACAGCATAGATTGGTCTAAATATTTGGCCAGGAAACTGAGTTCCCTGTTCACTATGAAGTTTAAGGGGGAATAATCTTTCCTAATAGGATTTTAGCTACAGAAGAGCTACACAGGAAAGCTTCAGTCCAATGTGAAAACATGCAGACCATTACTTAGAACATATTTATATCCATGAAATGGAGACAATTGTATGAAATCCATTTGCCAAACCTCAAGTGGTCCCCTGGGTAAACTAAAATGCCCAGAAGCAGTATGGATAGTCTTTCCGGGGTTAAATATAGGATGGTGGAAATTTTAGATTTTTTTTGGCAGGACTAGTTTGTTACTGGGTCAGAACCAAAGTTTTATTTCTTCATGATACCAATAGCATTTAAACCTTCAATTTTCTTTTTCTTTTTCAGAGGTCAATTCTTGTATTGTCTGGCTAATTCTCTTAGGTCATCACCAACGGAAGTAGTTTTCTGAACCATGACAGATTTGGTTTATGGATTCCATAGGAGCAGCATTTTTTGTGGAGATATCAGTGAGTAGTTTCCTTTGGCTTCCAGATAGTCAGACTTAGAATGTCCAAAGACTTTAATAAGCTTTAAGAGCTGTTGATGGGAGTGTAGCATCTAATAAACTTTGGGCATAAGAACCTTTTAAATTTTGTTTCCACAGCAAGTAGGGAAGCCTTTTTGCTTCCATAACATCTCAAAATCATGGGTTATTTCAAAGGCATATTAACTATTAGCTTAGATATTTGTGGCCTTATCTTTAGCAAGAATATATGTTTGAGTAAGAGCATTTAAGTTGGCTTGTTGGGCTGAAGTGCCCAAAAGTCATCATGAGGGGTTAATAGGTAATTAGTCAAAGTCAAACAGTTATGGGGATTCATTCATGAAAGAAGAGGAACAATAAGGCTGAGATTGTTAGAATAAATAAGACTGTTCTGAGGGGCAGTTCACAGGGAATTTCATAAGAAGTAAAATGGCTTCCTAAAAGATGTTGGGTGTGGTTTGAGTTCAAGAGAGCTATGAGAGCATGAGGTACAAAGATGGTCAAGGATGATCTTAAAACTATTTCTTCAGTGGACTTTACCAGAAGGGCAGTAATAGAAATACGTTAAGGCATGGAGGATATCCTCAGTCAATAGGATCTAATTTTTGGCTGTCATAACCTAGAGGTTGGTTGTAGCTCCCATGTTTCTGGATAAGTACTTTGAGGGAATTTCCCTTTTTCATATACAAAAAGGAAAAGAAGTAGCTGATAGGTTGGATGTTCAAGGATATGTGAATTTATTAAGCTTCCCTTCACGGTTTTAAATGTCAAGTTATCTTGGTTTTCCCAGATAATAGGATTAGGTTTAGTGGTTTTTAATAAGGCATATAGGGGTTGTGCCAGTAAGGAGAAGTTTGGAATCCAATTGTGACAATAACTCAGCTAGCCCAAGAAAAGCCTGTAATTGACATTTGGCTTTAGATTTAGGAAAGCTCAAGATGCCATGAAGCTTGTAGGGATCTACGTATACCTCTTGTTCTGAGATTAAATGTACTAAATATCCAGCTTCAGTTTGAACAAACTGCAACTTTTCTTTTGAGATCTAATATCCCTTAGGGCTAAGAGTTTTAACAGGCAAATACTGTCTTCTTGTGAGGAGGCTTGGGAAAATAAGCAGAGAAGAAAATCGCCTACATATTGTAGTAAGATGGAGCCTCCAGAAATTTGTACAACATCTAGGTCAGGTTTTAAAAGTTGTGAGAACTTTCAGTAAAACCTCTGGGCATTACTGTCAATGTATATTGTTGCCCTTCCCAGATAAAAGCAAAAAGATTTATTAACATTAACAAGTTCAGCCTTATCAACTGAATGCACTGCGTAAATTGATCACAATGAAAAATTTGCTTTCGGTAGGGATAGATGATCATGTTGTATGGGAATTAGAAACAACAGGATAGCGAGGAATAATAATGTTTTTTTTTATTGCTTGAAGATCTTGGACAGTATCTGCAACCTTTAGGTTTTTCTTACAGGTAAAATAGGGGTATTACAAGGACTGGTGCAAGAAATTACTCTATACTGTATAGTCTTCTATGATAAGTCTAATGCTCTGTAAATCCTCTTTGTTTATAGGGTATTTAATTACAAGGAGATGTTTTGAGGGATATATTTGGATCTTAATGGGAGGTGGAGAGCACGATGAGTTCTGCCTGTGTCAGTGGAGGATTTTGCCCACAAAGTAGGGAACATTAAATCTAATAATGAGAATGAACCTGAAGTTTGATCTTCCCTGGTATGTGAAAGAAAAAGAGTTTGGATTTTCTTGGTGATTACATACAAGGGATTTAAATTCAGGGTATTCAAACTTAAGGGTAATTCTCAATTTTTTTTAAGGGTTATTGTCTTCTGAGAAAAAAAAAGGTAGCATATTTTTTAAGGAAATCTCATCCTAGTGAGTGAATAGGAGCTGACTCACTGAGGAGAAATGGATGTTTATTTTGCCACAGTCCCAAGGAAAAGTATAAAGGTTTAGCAATAGGAATTCACTGTGGTTTATTTGAGACTCCTAATATTTGAATAAATGCATTAATTTGAGGAAAGGACTATTTAACTGTAATGGAATTGACCACTAATAGAGTAGCTCCTGTGTACATATTTTAAGGGATTGGTCCCCAATGTAGAGAGTAGTTTCCCTCAGCCTATTTAATGGTAGAATGGGAAATAGACCTTGTGTTTTCTCAAAGTTCCATCATTGGGGTGAGTCTGATCCTTAGCTCTTGGAAAGCTGTAATTGTCTAGACCCTTTTTATTTGTAGCAGTCCTTTCTCCAAAGGCCAGGCTTTTTACAATTATGATAGAGTCCAATGGGGAGAATTTGCTTAAGAGATCCATCTGTTGAAATTGAAGATTTAAAATTTTAGTTGCCTTTCTTTTGATTCATCTTCTAGAATGCAGACTAACTGATTGATTACATTGACAAGATCAGGAGTAGACAGTATTCTCTATTCTATGCAGATTCTCTAGACTAACAGATCTCTGTTTAAACCATTTATAAACATTGAATTAGAGCCCACCCTGGTGGATTCAACATTTATAGGGAGTCCAGAATTCTCTCTAAAAACAGCATGGAGTCTGCTATAGTAATCATGAACAGATCTGGTTTACTTCTGAATGCATGTTTGAATTTTGTTCCAGTCTACTGATGTAGGGAAAGCCCTTGGGATGGCAAGATGCGACCTTTTGGCTATGGCACAAGCATGGCCATAAAAGAAGAAAACTCTGGTGGTTGAGTTACTTGGAATTCTAAAGATTTTTTTCAAGGCTTTCCCAATTACCAGTTTTCATCCAATGCTGGGTTTGACCTTCTCCAACAAGCATGTAAATAATTGATAAAGATCAGAGAAGCTAGGTGGATAAATTTGAATTAAAATATTGAATTCTTAAAAAAAATCTATGAGAATCCTCATATTTACTTTGGGAAAATCTTTTAATATAGCACTAAGTTCAGCTGTGGTCCATAGGATGTAGGAAATTAAAGATTTATCAGGTTCTTCTGAAGGCTTTATTTTATTTTATATTACTTTTTTAAAAGATGTATTTATTTTATAGAGAAAGCATGTATGTGGGGATGGGAGGCAAAGGGAGAGGGAAAGAGTCCCAAGCAGACTGCCCTGAGCCAGGAGCCCAACATGGGGTTCAATTTCATAACCCTGAGATCAGGACATGAGCTGAAATCAAGAGTAAGATGCTGAACCAACTGCAGTACCCAGGTGCCTTTAGAAGGAAGCCTAATTTTAAAAAGGAGAATTTTATCAGTCTCAGTTGGTAAGATTTCAGCATTACAGAGGAAAGGCAGTTCAGATAAATGAAAGGGTTAGAAGAGGACAGGGTTGGATTTAGAAGAGGTGGAGCAATGGGGATAGGGGAGACCTTGGCTGGTGCTGAATGTTGTGTAAATCACACATTTATGAGAAATCAGTCTCAATCCTTAAGTTTTGTTTCTTGAGGGCACATGTGTGATTTTCCATTTTATATCCTCTGGTTCCATTTAGACTGAAATTCTTTTATGATATATTGAGCCTTTGATTTTAGAGAAGTTACCAAAATATCAGAGACTAAGTCAATGATAGGGATTGAAACATTATTGAAAATAATGTAGAAGAGCTATATTGAAACACAGCTTTTCTACATTATTTTCCCTTTTCTTTGCTTTAACCTCCACCCCCTTCTCTTTCTCTTTCTTCTTTTCTATTACATTCTAAGTGTAGGCTTTAGTGAACCATGTGGTGTAATGAGAAATAATTAATGCATGGATAAAACTTTTGAATGTCTGCAAGTCCCCAATTTGCAAGGATCACCTTATCTTTTTCCCACTAAAAATGAGACACTTAGTTTCTCTCTCTTCCAACACAACACCCCTGAAGAATCTTGGGTTTATCTTTTCCCTAGACATTGCTGCTGCTTCTGAATTCCCAGTGCAATCACCTATATACACTGTTCAGTTTTCCTGTCATATCACACTGCTGGACACTGATGTAATCTCTTTACATTCCAAAAAATACCACTTACTGAAAGCTAAGTATGTAGTAGATTTTATAGAGTATTTGGAATCAATGAATGAGAGAGTGATTGAAACATGGATAAACCATGATGTGGTACAGCCAAGCTACAAAAGAAAATTAGATGACTTATTTCTTAAAAGCCTCAGTCATTACTAACTCTGGAAAATTTCCATTTGTTTTCTCAATCCAGTTTCATCCCTTCACAACATTGAAGATGCCCTTCCTTTCTGCTTTCACACCCTTCCCCCAAAGTTGCTTGTCTCTTCCTCCAAAGGCAAAGTTATTTATCTATCAACTGACTTATTCCCAATCCAAACAGGGCAAACTCTAAGAACTGTCCTAAGTCATGGTCCTCTAGAGAAACAGAATCAATGGGATACGTATATAGAAAGAGATTGTTTTGTAAGGAATTGGGTCATGTGATTGTGGAGACTTGGTGAGTCCAAACTCTGGTGGGGAGGCCAGCAGGCTGGAGACTCAGGAAGGAATTATAGTTCAAGTCCAAAGGCAGTCTGCTGAAGAATAAGGAAAAACCAGTGTTTGAAATGACGTCTGAGGCATTTGGCTGGAGAATTCCCTCTCGTTTCGGGGGGGGGGGGGGTCAAACTTTTGTTTTACTCAGGCTTTCAACTTATTGGATGAGGTCTACCCACATTTTCTGCTTTACTCAAAGTCTACTGATTTAGAACAGGTAAATCTCGTCCAAAAAAACACAGTTTTATAGAACATTCAGAATAATGTCTGACCAAATATCTGGGTACTGTGGTCCAATCAAATTGATATATAAAATGAGGGGATCCCTGGGTGGCTCAGCAGTTTAGCGCCTGCCTTTGGCCCAGGGCACGATCCTGGAGTCCCAGGATCAAGTCCCATGTCGGGCTCCTGGCATGGAGCCTGCTTCTCCCTCCTTCTGTGTCTCTGCCTCTCTCTCTCTCTCTCTCTCTCTCTGCCTATCATAAATAAATAAATAAATATTTAAAAATGTTTAAAAAAAATGAATCATCTCACTATACAGAATCAAAAGACATGAGAGGGCAGCCCGGGTGGCTCAATGGTTTAGCACTACCTTCAGCCCAAGGTGTGATCCTGGAGGCCTGGGATTGAGTCCCACGTCTGGCTCCCTGCATGGAGTCTGCTTTTCCCTCTGCCTGTGTCTCTGCCTCTCTCTCTCGCTCTGTGTCTCTCACAAATAAATAAACAAAATCTTAAAAACAAAAACAAAAACAAAAACAAAACAACAAAAAAACCACATGAGAGAATTTTACCAGAGTTCTCTCCTCTGGGAGTTTCTGCAGCCAGCTCTTAAACTTATTTCTCTTCTCCTCAGTACAGAAAATTCGTTGTCACCACTTCTTGGTTGTGTCTCTCATTTGTCAAGACATATCAGGAGCTTGAATGGTAAAGGTGTGTGTGTGTGTGTGTGTGTGTGTGTGTGCACGCGCGCATATAGTGAAAATGTAATTCAATTTGGAAGGGTCAGTATGACATAAATTAGGGAAGCTCTGATATGTCAATCTATGCAAACAACTATCTAAAATTTTGATTATACAGAACCCATAGACCACTCTGTATTTCAATGTGAAAACCTTGCAGTCAAAGAATAAGGGATAAAGAATCCCCTTTGTTTATCCTTACACCTCATTCCCCCAAAGAGAATTTGTATGTGGTAGATCCATAGGAACTGTTTCACTCTTCTGTCTTATGCTAAGAACAGGGTTTTCATGGCAAATGAAAATGACTGAGCACTGATAGATTTCAAAGTTTAAAAATGTATTCTAAAGGCTGGCATAGGTCTAGGAATTTGTTTTTAAAATAATGTGCTATGCTGAAGAAGTCATGAAAAAATAAAAAGTAGCTAAACCTAAGACAGAAATTTGACAGAACAACTCCCACTGTGAAACACTGCCATCTTAGCAAGTCACTCTCTTAGTAAGTGTGAAGGATAATGTGCACTCCACTTATACTTGACCTCGTTGTTTTCACTATATGCAAATTCTCTGATTGAAGTTGGGTTAATAATACAAACATGTTTGTTGGAGAATCCTCTCTTCTTATTTTCAAGGCCTAAGCTTTTTTTTTGTATGTATATCTGAATATTATATAGGTGGGCTTAATATTTAAAATATACATATAAACACAAAAGTCTAAATTTACAAAACATAAATTGGTAAAACAATTTCTTTTTGTAGCAGAATCATGTAAACGTAATATAGATAAAAGGAGAGCTTTTAGAGCATTTCTGGTTGAAAAGAGAGCAAGTATTGATGGGAGGGTTGGGGAGGAAAGTAGAAACTTTCTTGGCTTGCATATTTGCCCATTGTGGCAACCTCCTGTAAATTCAGCTTGCAAATTACTTAAGTAGAAGGGAATAGTAGATATACCTATCCAGGAAAAACAGTCCTCAAAGTGGTTTTTAGTACCTGAATACTGAGCTCATTTAAAATATATTTCAATATCTGCTCATTCTGATTTCTGCTCATTACAATAAAACACTGTCCTGTGAAGCCCTTCCCAGTGTTTTCCTTGAAGGAAAGGAATCATTGCCACCTATAATGTTCCACCAGCATGTAATTCCTACATCTGTTAGTGCTATCCATGATGTATTTTGTTAAATTGTGAGCTTCCTAAGCAAGAATCCTCTATCATTGTATCCAGGACTTAATACAGTGTCTCGATCAGAGCTGTGTGACCAGTGAACATCTCTATCTCATAGTTTGTGAATAAATGTGTTTTGAATGAAAACATCAGGTTGATCCATACAGCATAAAGTATGCAACCTTGATTTTAGGTTTGCAACAGCATACTATTTCTCCCCTTCAATTTCAGTTTGAATAGACAGATATGTTATCAAATTAAATATAATGTTCCTCATTTACAGAATAAATTAAAATTAAGGGTTTTTTTTCTTAATGCTTAAAATTGTATGTGCTTCATTGAAATAAGTAAGATGTTTTGAGAGATTAGGATCTTAGACCTGTCAAATAATTAGTGTTAGAATCATTGAATTTTTTTATTATTTTAATATGTTTCAAATTAGAAATTAAAGAGAAAAAGTGGATATGTAGAAGTAATGAGATTAAAACAATCCTGTAATCAAAATTGCAGCTTCTTTATTCTGGTATCTATGTAAAGTAATGGAGAAAATGTGAAGATAATTATAAGAACAAGAGGTTTAATAGATTCTAAAATCATAGGGTTGGAAATTGCTTCCCAAGATCCCTCTGCCATGAGCACTTTGAATGAAATATGGCTTTGATTTGCTTTTGGATCACAAAGGTACAAAACAATTATATTTCTGAGTGATTGGGGAAAGGGGAATGGAAAATAGGATTGACCCACAGTCCTCTCTCTTGGCTGCCATCAGATAACCAGTTTTCAAAATCCTCGTATAATTTATTTTAATTTTTTCTAATAGCATGTAAGTGTTGGCAAGAGATGATCCATGTGTAAGGGTCGGGATCATCACTAGGGTGTTGCTAAAGGAAATGATATTCTGAGATGTATTATGTTGCCTTGCTAGGCACTTCCATTTGGGGATGAGAATATATTTTACAGACTGCAACATGCCTTGCTATTCCCATTTCCTGTTATTCTACAAGAAAAACTATGGAAGAGATAGGCTTCATTCTTGTTTAATAATTAAACAGAAAAGAACTTCTTTCAGATTCTTTTGAAGTAATCACAAGGAGTTTTTGAAATCTCAGCAAAGGGAATGCCCCATGTGTTTCTTTCCCTTCTTTTTTGATTCTATGTCATAGAAAGGATGAAAGAAACACCTTAAGAAGACTACTGAAACTTTTGACATTTTTTAAGCAAATATGAAAGCTGAGTAGTCACAAGATTAGTTTCTTAAGAACATATAGTTACAACTTAAAAAGCTAGAGGAGCTTTTGCAGGGAACTCACCTGAAGCACTATAAGCATATAACATTCCAGAAAAGGTCGAAACTAAAAATGTAAATTATTAAGAAAGAAATACCTGATCAAACTTTGTATGTAACATTAGGACTGGAATGAATAAAAATATCTAATATTTACTGACAAAGTACCAACCCATTTTTGGGTATCATACCCTTTAAAAACTTTCCTTTAAAATTACGTTCTTTACTCTTATTTACCTCATTTAGATATTTAAATGGATATGTAACATCTCTTAAAAGTAATAATAATTAGTATTTATGTTCATATCAGCTATAATGAATCATGGCAAGGACAAGTACACATACACACACACGTACACACACACACACACACACAGTCTTTGGCTTATACTCTTTGGCCATGGATGAGCACCACTGCTAGCATGAATACCCAAATATGATCACAAGAAAATATGTAAGAGGGTAGAAATGTTTCTTAAATGTTAATACTTCAGACCCAAATTCTAGTATAGGCATTTGAGCAAAAGAAACAAGTACAGCCTACTGATTGCTTCTTGTTGGCATCTGCCCTGGCTTTTTTGTGCATTCTTTCTAATTAGTCAATGCCATGCTGATGTCATGCTGATGTTTGACATTTTTTGATGTAATTCATGATAATATGTACAATTACAAAGTAACAGACAACATTTCAGAAGCGTTCACAAACTTACATGTATGAGAGCTAGTAGAAGATCCACTGGCATATTCACAAAAATATTCATTGCAGCATTCTTTATAATGGGAAAAAATGAGAACAACCTAAATGCCCACCGGTAGGGGAATCAATAAATCCTGCTATGTCCTCACTTTGGCATACTGTACAACAATAAAAATAAATGAGATAGATCTATCGGCATTCTCATGTAAAATCTATAAGATGTAGTCTCTATTGAAAAACAAGTTACCAAAAATATCTACAGAATAATATTATTTGTGGAAAACAAACAAACAAACAAAAAAAAACAGAAAAACTGGTACCATCATCTATATATGTAAATTCAGAGAAAAAAAGACCTAGAGAAAGAACATCAAATCAATGACAGTGATTATCTCTCATGATACATGCTACAAGAAAGGTCAGTTGTCGCAAGTGATGTTAATCTTATATCCAGTGTCTTCGTTTCTATAAAAGAAATGCATGCTATTGTTTGATTAACTTAAAAATATTTTATGAACTTGCTAGTGGTATTGAAAAGAGTTATATGGGGGCAGATATATGCCAGTGTGCTATGTGGCTTTTCTCCTTCATGCCCAGGTAATAAGCCTCAGAAATGGCCCAGTCTCTAGGAATGTTACAAGGTAACTGACCTAATGCCAAACCCTCCTCTCATTGCTGGAGCAGAAGCAAGGAACAATATGCTTCTTTCCCAAATATAAACCTGTCTGAAAGTGTTCCCACTCTGGATATATAACAGCCCATTTGGGAGTATCTCTTCTTTTTTTCCTGCCCCAGAAGTTACATGTGGTTCTTACTGACTAATGAATGCAAAACATATATTTTTTCAGAAGAAATATAGGGTTTAATAAAACAAGGTATAAACTGATACATTATAGAGCTAATTTGGGAGATTGGAACAAAGGATCCATTGAATATAAATGTCCTTATTCTAGTGAATCAGCATTTTGGATGATAGAAAGATGGATCCTTTGATTCATGAATCATGGAAATGGCAAAAAAATACATGTTAGTAAAAACCCTTCTCTGTAATGGTTCTTCTGTGAAAACTGGCCTACCTGACCCTGTCAACAGGGGATAGACTTCTTGGTTATATGCTTACAACGTCTCATGGAACTGTTTTGTTGTTGTTGTTTTTCAGGTTGGATAATGAATTGATTGTTGTTTCCTAGTAGACAATAATAAGTTTTACAAGGTCAGGAACCATGTGTTTTCATTCACCTTTATGTATTCACAACGCCTGCTAAGTAACTGATGAATGAATGAAATAAATGAAAACAATAGCTGAATTTACAATGTGGGGGAAGCAAAGACTTTTGAAGGAAATTTTGCTAATTCTCCTATTATCTCAGAAAATAGAGAGGAGCCACTTTGTAAACTACAGGTCAATTTAATATCATAATTACTGTTTTGGTGAAAATAATGAAAGTATTACTATTTGCCACTCATTAATTTACAAATAAGGGTTATGATGATGATAAATAAGCTATACCCCAATGAACTGAAACCCACAAGACATTTCACCTTGGGACCTTCCATAAAAGTGACCATCTACACACTTTAAAGCTAAGGAAGCTGTGTGATTGTGATACAAATGCTATGTCTTTGTTTTGATATATTTCTTAGATAGCACTGGCATAACCATCGTAACAATTCATACTCTTAACAAACCCTTAAGTAGAGCTTACTCTGTGCCAGGCAGTCTTCTGAGATCTTAACATATATTAACCTAATCCTTTTTCCCCCTAATTAAAGAAGTAATACCTACTTATTATAGAAAACTTGAAATTATAAAGAACTGAATTTCTGATTATACTTAATGAATCATTTTATACTTAAAAAGTTATTTTGTCCTTGGAGGATTACATCAAATTTTTATTTTTAATGATGTCATCTGAGAGGCCTTGTTTTTTTAAAATGCACATGTATTTATTTATTTTGTATATTTTTATAACTAATAGATTTGGTCTTGTTTTTGCCATGCCTTATGAATTTTGATTTTTATTTTTCCTACTGTACTGTTTCCTTAGTTTTCTGTGTTTTACTGTAGAGACTATACTTTGATTTTTTAAGCTTCTATACTTATTTATTTTTTATACTTATTTAGAAGATAGAAATTTTATTTTGAATCCTGCCAATGGTTGACTTTTAGTTTATGACATAGATAATTCAATTTGTATTTCTTTCATTTTCAGAGATAAGCACAAAGGTATAACACTCATTGTCCTTGATGCCTAATAGAGAATTTAATATGTTGGCCAATGTCTTGCCATATCTTAGTCTTCATTAATTGTGGTTGTAGAATCAATACATTATTTTACAATCACTATTTTTACCCTATAAACTTTTTCCAGTTATTGTTTTTGGGTTTGCCATTGAAACTCAACCAGTGCTACAAATGTAATTCATAGCCATATCTGTAAGCACATTTTCTCATTTAGTAATAATATTGTTTAGTATCAACAAGAAATATATATATTTTGAATACTTTTATGTACCAGATACAGTGCTATATGACCTATTTCATTGCATATTTGCCATATGTCTCTAAGGAAGTATTTGTTTTTATCTCCGTTTTCAATAGAGAAGGACGTGCAATTCAAATAAATTAGGAAATTTATCTAAGGTCAGCAAATTAAGCTGGTGGTTCCCAAGCTGAGATTTGAATGAAGCACTCTTGGTCTAAGGAAGCCTAAACTCCTAAAAACCACACGATACCATCATGAGAATATCTTATCTATCTACCTTCTCTATCTAACGTTGCACTTCTTTTTTTCATTTTATAGTTATGAAGTACATAACATGTGATACACATTTTTTTTTTTGTAAAATGGTGACTCCTTGCCCTCATTGCCCAAGATCTAATGTTGAAGAGATTCAAAGGAGCCATAATGATAAAGTATATTAAATATTATGAGAATTATAACATGCTAGGAAATCTGAAAAGGGCTGTGTATTTTTGGGCCATCAGGTCAGGCACTACAGACTGAAGATTTAGTGGGGGGCAGATCTGAAAGGTGAGGAGTAAGAAATTGAAAGAAGGTGAATATGGCTGGGTAATCAGAATATCTATCATTTCTGATGGGAAAAATGAAAATGACTTATTTAAAAAGAAGGAGGGTTGAGAAATAAGGCCAAAGAGCTATCCCTTGGTTACTTAATAGAACTTAACTCTGCTCTGAACTTTTGCTTTTAACTCATAGAATTTCCATTTTTAGTTTATAGAGCTTTTGCTGGCTGTGTCTTTGTGTATCTATATCCATGTCTATTAGCATGTGATGTTTATTTATTTTTTTTAATATATTTTTTCTTTATTTATTTATGATAGTCACAGAGAGAGAGAGAGAGGCAGAGACACAGGCAGAGGGAGAAGCAGGCTCCATGCACCGGGAGCCCGATGTGGGATTCGATCCTGGGTCTCCAGGATCGCGCCCTGGGCCAAAGGCAGGCGCCAAACCACTGCGCCACCCAGGGATCCCAGCACGTGATGTTTAAAGCAGACACATAGAGCACTGAAAATTTGCTGTCATGTTATTGTGAAATTTAAAATAAGAATTTAGCTTCTTAAAGTATATGCTTTTGTTGAAAAGGAAATTTTAAGACGGAAGCTCTGGATTTATGTTTGTTGAGCTGTTGGAAATGATGAGAAGCTCAGTGGAGCTCAACCCCCCATCGAGTTATTAACATGTTCCTGTTAGTTTTTGAGGGATGGCCTCTGAAGAAACCATTGGAATATTAATGAAAGTTTTATGATGAGATAAAAATTCAAAAACTAAAACAAAAACCATGCATTAGCCAAAAATAACTGTAGGATACAATTTCTATGGCTACTAAAATATTATTTTGGTTTTCATTAAGCTGAAAAGTAAAATGGTTATCTTGAAAGGAGGTAAATTGAGTTTAGCCCAGATACATTCATTGAGAAGGAAGCACAAATCTCACTTTTTCACTTTCTTTTTTTTTCTTTTTTAAAGATTTTTATTTATTTATTCATGAGAGACACAGAGAGAGAGGCAGAGACACAGACAGAGGAAGAAGCAGGCTCCATGCAAGGAGCCAGACGTGGGACTCGATACCGGGTCTCCAGGATCACGCCCTGGGCAGAAGACAGGCGTCAAACCGCGGGGCCACCCAGGATCCCCTCTTTTTCACTTTCTATCATCAAAAATGGTAAGCTATTTGAATTTCAAACCTATGAGATGAAAACTCTAGTAAGAGTATTTGCATTATAAATGTGATATAGGAAAAGGAAAAATGATTGGTAAAGTCCAAATACAACACAATATACATAAGTATTCTATAAATGCAATAATTTAACAAGGTTAGAAATGATGGACCCTAACATCTTAGGGATTCAACATGAGCAAACGATCAACTTCTTCCTTTCATATATTTTCAAAATAAATGTTCTTCAGCATAAAAGTAAGTCCATACACATAAATAATTGAAGGCCTGACTGCAGAAAAGTGACATAAACAAGATAATGTATGTTACTTATGTAATGAAAAGTATAGATACACCCTCTTACATTCCCACCCTACACCAAATGGAGGAGAAACCAAAACCAAAACAACAAAAGCCTCAACAAAAGCCTACCTTAAGGAGAGAAATTCTGGGAATCGAAGTGGAGCCATGTAAAGTATGCTAACATCTAAAGAGGGCTTTTAAAAATTTTGGAATTGGATAAAATATTGTTCTGAGAGATGTTTGGGATAACGGTTTGTGGGAAATTTGCAAATACTTTTCCTCAGAATTTTTGTATGGTCCTGGTATTTATTTTTCTGTATATGAAATAATGTTTTTTCCCTGAGAGTAAACTGGGCACATGGTAGTCACTAGATCAGGAGCAGAGGGGTGGTTAAGAGCATGAACTCTGGAAGACCCTGAAGTCCTAACTCTGTCATTTATAAGCAAGCATTTTCTCCATCTGTCTCAGTTTTCTCAGGTGTTAAGATACAAACAAAAATATTTAACTCTCAGATTTGTTGTCAGGGTTAATTACAGAGTGTATGTAAAGATCTTCACTCAGTGGCACATGTGGATCCCACAAAAATGATCAAATAATGGAGACACCACCCATAACTACATGATAGCAATAATGATGTAGGGAGGAAGCCTCAAATAAGTGGAACTGCATAATCACCCTTCTTTTTAAATAGTTTCTTGGTATTCTCTTTGAGTTGGAAATAATTAGAAGCTAGAAGGTGTCAACCTGGAGATGGTAGCCAGATGGTCACCGTATTTAGTAAGAGCAAGGGTAAGGCTAAGATGAGCCCCCAACATTAAGTGACTTTCATTCGCACCCCTGTTAGGCAGTCAGAACCCAGAGCAAGAAGCTGAATTATGGGCTGTCAAATCTGGGAAGTTTCCTCTTCATATCTGTTCTTAAAATTACCCCTACTGTTCACCTGCTTCAGAATCTTCCATCCTCCCAGAAATAATATATCCACTTGGTCTCCAGGACACTTTTCTGTCTTGCTTCTCCTCTTGTCTCACTGACTGCCATTTCTCAGTCTCCTTTGCATGATTATTTTTTATACTCCCAAACTCTAAGTGATGGCATACCTTACTTGGAATTCTTCCTTTCTTTTTCCTGCAGGCATTCCCTAGGTGAGCTTGTAAAGGCACGTTTTCCAAATATAAACTGTGATCCCAGCCTTGACTTATCCCCTGAACTCGTTTCCCGTATTTCATCTATTCCTCATTTCCACTTGTATATCCATCCAATCAGCATCTCAAACCTAACACAAAAAAACACAGTTCCACCCTCCTGCCTTCTTCAGCTCACCAAATTTCAACTCCACTTTTCAATTACCCAGGTCCTAAAACATGGATTCTTCCTCGATTTATACTTTTTCCCTAATACCCTAAGTCCAGTCCACCAAAATGTTCACTATCAGTTCTGTGTTCAAATATATTTACAATATGACGTTTTTCAGACTTCTACACACTCTAAACCCTCTTCCTCGGGTCTGAGACATCACCATTTCTCTCTTCCTTTCTCTTCCTTACTGGATAACCACCTAAGTGGTTTCCTTGCTACAACCCTTGTGCCTCTACCGTCTGTTCTCAAAATAGCAACTGGAACTACCTTTAAAAAATAAATGATATAATATCACTTTTCTGTTCAGAACAGTTTAAGATGTTCAACATCACCTAGAGTTAAATTGACCCACTTGGCCCTCCGCTTGCTATCTGACTCACACTCTGTCCTTCTCTTTGGATACTGTTTACCAGCCACATTGCCTTCCTTCTTGTTCTTCAGACACTCCAAGCATCTTCCTTCCTCAGGCCCTTTGAACTTATTTGTAGCTCTGCCTAGAATGGCATTCCCCCAGATAGCCAGAGGACTTGCCTGATTACTTCGTTCAGGTCACTTTCACTCAAATGACACATCATCCTGGAGGATTCCACGGTCCAGTTCATTCTAAGTAGCGCCCCCTCCATGCCTTTACCTCCTTATCTTGAGTTGCTTTGTTTCTCAGAATGTAGCCTATTTTAAATTGTTAATTACTTTGCCTTTTTTGGTTTATTATGCTATTACCTATACCTAGAAAAGTCCCTGGTTCATGGTTAGAGAGAAATAAGTATTTATTAGATGAGTGAATTCCTGGAGTTAGATAAAATAGAAGAGGGCAATTCTATCCTACCAGAGAAGAGGGTCTCTTCCAATTCTTGGCTGGGATAGTTGGAACCAAAGCCAACTTGGGCAGGAAGTGCTTAAGACAGTACCCATGCCTAATAAGGCTCTGATAAACATCTGATTTAAACTAAACTGCCTTATGGTTTAAAAATGTCAATACCTTATGAGACATTTCCTCCTAAAGCCATGCTCTTTTCAGTCAAGAGTAGTTTTTAGGATCATTTTTGTAACGAAAAAGGATCCCCATATCCTACCCCCAAAAGGCTGACAAAGTTTTTTTTTGTTTTTTTTTTTTTAATGTATTCAAGCCATTTCTGGGACAGGAAGCAATTTGATGACACACTAAAATAAGATTTTTTGGAGCCAGGGAACTCTCTTCTTCCCTTCTCCCTGAGGTCTCTACTCTCCCTTCCAGTTAGATCTCTTGGTATAAGCCTGGCTAAACAAAGTAAACTGCACATATATTAATAGGAAAACAGCTGTTGAGCTGTTGCAAGAGCAATATCACCAACTAATATTAGGGCAATATATTTTAGTCTCTGAAGACAAAGAGCTTTCAGTTCACCTTTGCATTATAACATTTGCACATTCATATAAAAGGGGGAGGGGAAGATAGTTCAAACCAAGAATTGGAGCCTTTCAGAGGAGGCTTTGAGTTAGGATTTAGATCATTCACCCTGGAAGGGAAAATAACAGAGCCAAGACCTTGTTAACTGGTAATTGTAAAGTGTTTTGCTTGTTTGTTTTAACCAACATTACTGACCAGATAGTGACCCAGGGGACTTGAAAGTGGCTCTGTTACCAGCCTCCTTGGCTAGGCTCTTATGTCCTCCTGTGTTGGAATTCTCTGTCTTCTTCTGGGGCCTCCCTGTCTCTTTCAATCCACCCATTCCATCTCTTCCTCAATCCAAGTAGCTTTCACTTATATCTCCAACGTATGTTCAAATTTGTCCTTCTGTGAAAAATGAACTGTTGGTACCCTTTTCACCACTTTAGCATGTTCACTGCTTTTTATGTGTGTGTAGTCAGTGTGTGCACATGAATGTATATGTTTTGTCTCCTCCAACTAATTATAAGTTGCTGTGATCAGAGAGTAGGTTTTGTACATTGGGCCATCTCTTGAAGAGTTTCACAGTGCTGTGTACACAGTTGACCTCCATGAAGTCTCACCGGGGAAGTGGGTGTGTGTGAGAGTGGATGTTGCGTGGTGTTAATGGTGAGGAGTCTACACTTTTTGCAATCTGGATTTGCTGCCCACTTGCTGTGTGACTTTTGCCAAGTTTACACAGAGTGGGAGGTAAAAGTGTCTTCTTCATGGGTGATTAAGTTGCTTGAGAGATAATACATATTAATTTGACTAGTTCAGAGCCCAGCAAATAGCAAGTTCTTACTACATGTTGACTTGAAAATGAATGCCTGAGTATAAAGTTTTTGATGGATTCTATGTGGTTAATGTAGAGAAAGTCAGAACAGCTAACTCTGTCCTTGTGGTATAGACTAAGAACAAAGAAGCTGGCTGTGTAATCAGGCAGACTGAGTTCAACTCCACCATTCGCTAGCTGCCTGACTTAAAGATAGTTTTTAAAAGACTTTCAGACCTGTATTTTCCTATGGAAACATTAATACTTATCTCACAGAGGTGTTATGAGGACCAAATGGCAGTGTTGTGAGAGATTTCCTGATGAGTTAATAAATGTGACTTTGTTAATTTATTTCTCGAGCTGATCACTCCTTGAGCCACATGAATGAATTCCATTTCAGCTCATTACCTTGACTCTTCAGTTCTTATGGCAGAGACTACCGGTCGACTGCCCAATTCTGCTCTCCCTGGAACACATAGTTAGACTATGTTTCCTTAAGCTCCCTTATACTCAGTGATGTCAAATGACTGCAATTTCTCCACTGGAATGTGAACAGAAATGCTGCATGCTCCTTTCAGGAATTCCTATAAAGACTTTTCATTCATTCCCCACCATGCCGTTCCCTTTCTACTGTATGAAGCTAGTGACTGTGAACATGGGGATGGTGGAGCAAGATGACAGGGAGAGTGGTTTCTTGGATGACCAGATAAAAGCTGCTTTACCAACCCAAACATCTGCCCAAGAGTCTTATACAAAAATAAATAAACAAATAAATAAACTTCCTTTTCATCAGCCACCAGAAGTCTAGGATCTCTTTGTTATTGCAGACTAACTTACTCTATTTTAATATACACTTCCTGTCCTACCCTCCAAATTCTCATGGGTAAAAGTTACTCTGTGATATTAAGCACTGAATGCATGTTAGCTCTTAATACTATTCCTACTAGCAGTAAATAAAAGTATTTTATTTCTAGACCTGTTGATTTTCAAAAATGTCAGACTTTTTTTCAATAATAAAGATAAAAATTACATTTATCATTTATTTTTTGTCTTTTGAGTATTCTTTGTCATAGAATTTTTTTCATTTTCCTTTGGGTTATTTATCTTATTCTTTTGGGATTTGAAAATTTTTAGATGTAATCATTATTATCCCCTTGTTATATTTTGTTTTTAATAATAAACTCCTAGTGATTTATAGTCATTAAGCTGACCAATCTCTTCTTTATGGGTTCTTTTGATTCTGTATTTTAAAACTCATTTCTAACCCTAAGATTAGATATATATTTTCCCTATTAATAAAATCATGAGGCTGAATGCACACTACACTACCCACATTTGCTTTCTGGGCTATGGTATCACCTTGCATTCCAAAGTATTTAGCACTGATCTCTAGCTTCTTTTTAAAATCAGACAACTTTATCTTACTTAGTCACTTTCCTTTTTATTTCTAATTAAGCATTTGGGATCTAAGTGATCTGAGGAATATTTTCCTCTCTAATGTTCTAACTTTTATTCTGTCAGTATATCTCTCATATCTCTTTAAGTTCTTTGTTTAATTTATTAATGTTCTCACCAATGCTTTGAAGATTTCATTAACATGCTGTTTACCCCTTCAGATGCTATTAGTGATGATGGTCCAATAAAACAGAGTTAAACTGATTCCCCCATTATCTGATTAGCCAGTCTGCACATTCTAACCTGACACCTTCCTATATTATATTCATCCCATGTTTGCTGTATTCAGATATTTAAGATCTACATATTCAGCCAATTTAAATTAATTTAGCTATCAAGATTTCATGAGATGCTGTACCCAGCACTTTACTATGTGCACTATCAAGATACAAGATCAAATAATCATCTACCACATTCCCTTTAGCTAATATAATCTTTGTGATTTCAGCCAAAAACTTTCTAGTTAGTCTAATCTGTTTTATTCTTTGTGAATCTAGGCTATTTATTGCCAGTGGCCCTGTTCTCTCAGAGTTGGATTATCTCTTAGGAGCAGTCTGGATAAATTTTCTTCATTATAGGACTCAGAATGAAATATTGAGAAGAACAGGAGCTCAGCAGTTACCAACTGAGCAAAGAGTAATATAATTCTAATATCAACTGATCAATCAACAAGCTTTTATTGAAACAACCATGTGCACAGTCCTGGATGCTAAAAGGGATATAGACTATAAAACGTAGATTGTTTTAGTCAGGGTTCTTCTGGTTGTAAGACACAGAAGCACAACTCGAGCTAGTTAAAGCACCAAAGGAAACTTAATGGAAGATTCTGGGTTACCTCACAGAATGAAAGGAAACAATGCTATAGCCATGAACCAGTAACACTAGAAATGAAATGAAAACTTGAGTCTTGATGCCTTGAAATCACGTCTCTCTTTTTCTGTGCCTCTTGTTTCTGAATGTCAGTTTTGGTTCTCTTTCTCCACCTACCAGGGAATGTGTATTAGAGTTCTCTAGAGAAACAGAACCAATAAGATGGATATGTAAATATATGTGTATATATGTATAAATATGTATGGACATACATATATATGTGAAAAGATTTATTGTAAGGAATTGGCTCACAGGATTATGGAAGCTGGCAAGACCCAAGATCTGCTGGGTGAATTGGCAAAGTGGAGATTCAGGAAAGCTGATGTTAGTTCTGGTCAGAGTCCAACGTCCTGAGAACCAGGAGAGCTGATGATGTAGTTCTACTCCAATGGACTATAGGTTCAAGTCCCAGGAAAACCCAAGGTTTCAGTTGGAGTTTGGAGGCAGGAAAAAAGACCAGGAATACCATTTTGAAGGCAGTCAGGCAGGAAGAATTCTCTATTTGGAGAAGGGTCAACCTTTTTGTTTTATGCTAGTCTTTAATTGGACAAAGACCCACCCACATTAGAGAGAGCAATCTGCTTTACTTAGTCTATAGATTTAAATATTATTCTCATCCAAAAACAACCTCACAGAGACACCTAGAGTAATGTTTGATTAAATATCTGGGTGCCTTGTGGCCTCGTCAAGTTGGCAGGTAAACTTAACCATCACAAAGCATACTTGCCATCACGTAGGAAGGCTGACTCTAATGGTTTACATATCAAATAAACACAAGATCTTCTTTTTCCTTTAAGCTCCCATTGGGAAAATCCTTAAGAAGACTTTCTATTAGTTGCCCTATAGACAAATTACTATGACTACAAGGATGTAGTATTGTAAATGGTCCAACCTTGGTCACCTGGCTATTTCTGTGATTGGAAAGATAGGATGGAATATTTTGCATTTGGAGTAACAATTTTGATCCCCAATAGAAACATACTATATTATTAAGATTGGCAGAAAGCAGTTCCTCAAAAGAAATAGGAATGGAATGCTCAAGAGTAAACAACATAATAAATAGCCACCATACGTACCATGCACTCAAAGAGCCTGCAAGCTATTTAGAGGAACAAAGCCAACACAGTGACTCATAAGCAGCGTATAATGATGTACTCCACATTGACATATCCAAAAAATGCATAGTGGTTTGCAGAATTAAGAAATCTAGAAAAGCTGTTATATTCAGAGAAAGTTTCATAAAGGGTAGCAGGATTCAAACTGGGCTCTGAAAGATTGACAGGTAGGTATAGAGATTAGTGAAGGCCTTTGAGGTGGAGACAGTGAGGAGGGAGGGAATGACCATGATGAGCTACTGAGATTTCTAGAGCAAAAAGAAAGGAAGTGGTCAGTTATGGAAGGACTCCAGGAACCACTTGTACAAACATATCTCCATTAAACTTCTTTGCTAAATCCTGTACCAAGACACAAAATTTTTCTTCCATCTCTTTTCTTAGCTGACACTTGGGTGTTCCTTAAAGATCCATTTCCCCTTCACTAGTGTGACCATGCTTTATCATCCAGGCTGGGATGCTTCTGGTTAAACTGGGAGAGGACTCAGCTTTTTTTTTGTTTTGTTTTGTTTTTTCATTTTTCATGTGACTTCTAAATCATCATTCTTTTACTTTCCAGTAAAATTCACTAGTTTTTTGAGATTCATGATGTTAGACCACTGCTGTCTTTTTACTAACTCACTTTTCCCTAGCTTTGGGTCACTGAAGAACTTGAAATAGTCCCTACAGTCCTCTTTTCCATCCCAACCAAGTTCAGTGACATCATGAGCCCAGGTGTGGTATCCATGCAAAAATTCTAAACTTGTGCTTTCTTGTCTTGTTCACCTCTAAAGACTTTGTCTTTTATTTTACACCCCTCCCCATTACAATGGGCACTCTCTAAACTTGCAGCCACCCAGAATGGACTATGCCATTAATATTCTTAAAAGCAGTGAGGTTGTATCTTAAGCCTTCTCAGCATATTTTTCTCTAGCCACAATTGACTCCTCTCCCTTTTTACATTTGTATAGGATGGGTGTCTCTTCTGTTCTAAGCCAACCCTTCCCCTTTATCCTTGACCCTTGATTCCTCATTGGTCCTCTGAGACTTAATCAATCTCTCCTCACTTTTGCCTTAAGGACATTCTACTTTTTGGGGGGAGAAGGATGTCTTCTTTGTATCTCATAAACTCATTTACAATTTTCTCCCATTGCATATCTCTCTTGTTATTATACTTTTAAGAAATAAATATTTTCCATTCTTAATTTCTTAACCCTCCTAGATCCTACTGCAATCTTCCTTATAGTCAATTCCAGTGGAAATGTTCCAGAGCATATCACTCTGTGCCACCATACTCTCTGATTTTCCATGACCCTTTCTTTTCCTTTTAGAGAAATTTCTTAATTCTTTTCTTAATTTTGGTTTTCCTCCAGGCTATGACTCTTCCAAAATTCCCTGAGTGATCTCATCTGCTTCCATGGTGTTAGCTACCACTTACAGGCTGATGATTCTGAAAACTACAAATCTGTATCTGCAGTCTAAACCTCTTCCAAGTGTAAACTTAGATATCAGGTTTTTTCCCACCAATATCTATCTGAATATGCCATTATTGCTTCAACATCAATAAATCCAAAACTGAATTGATTACCTAAATCTGCTTTTCCAATAGTATCCTCAGCTTCAGGGATCTCTCTGATCCTGTCATCCAAATTAGAAACCTGAGAATAATTCTTGAATCCCTGCCTTT